>NC_055977.1:20361506-20651506 GCF_018492685.1 Alosa sapidissima
CATGTAGGTACACTGTAACAGCGACACATTAAAATAAAGTGTTGCCGATGAATTTCCCCAGTAATGGACAATAAAGACTTCTATTCTAGCCTACACGTCACATGTAGCCTACTAGAAGTGATGTTTCAGCTAGAAGTGATGGTTCATAAATTAACCCTCCAACTTTGCTGATGCACAGAACAGGTGTGCTGAGCTTTGCTTTTGGCTCTTCAAAGTGTTGTAAATAAGGTGGTGTAAGTAGCCTACAGTATAGGCAGGTGGTGAGACAGGTCAAGAAATATGGTGCAGTACTATACAGTTGATTTTCAGAAGGTGGTTTAGAGTAGTATAAATGAAATATAAATATGTGCACTGTATTACCTTATAAGAGCAGAATAAATATGGCTATGAATAACAATGTCAGTTGATATTATTTTAAACGTTGGTGACACTACATTAATAAGGAGAGTAGCAATAATAAACAATAATGTGAATGCAATATCAATGGGCAATAAATGGAAATCAACAAATACTATAACATGCAAACAATGACTCAGAACAGCCTAAGTGCATGGTGAACAAATATGTCTTTACACCCCTGTAGACAGGTGCATGCAAAAACACAGAAAGCAGACAAGGATTTTGTTTTTATAACACATGTAATAAGCAATGAACATTTGAAGACGTATTGTTTTGTTCTTCTAACATCAATAGTAGTTGTGCAGAGGTTGTAACATAATGATAAATACATGCTGCCTGTCACATTATGAATATATACCCTGTCTTGTCTTGTACATCAGAAGCAGCAGCACTATGCTATTACATCGTTCACCGTAGGGACTAATATGAGGGAGACTGAGCTGCCAATCTCTCTTAACAGGTCCTGCACCATATCTACAAATATCTGTTCTGCTCTGCACAAACATAAGCAGGGTCTGATTTAGCGTGGCAGAGTGCTGATTGACAATAACATGGTTCCCTGCAGTGTTTGGTTGATTCCCATTGATGTTTGTGGGTTCTGTTTGACTGTACATTTTATGTGTGGCATCTCATTCCTCAGTTGTCTAACATGTTTTCTGACGGCCACTGATTGCATTAGCAGCTGAAAGACCAACTTGTAACAAGGTCCCAATTGTGGATACACCCATTAACAGTCCTTGCGACCAATGAAATCCGGATCAACTACACACTTTTGATTGATTTTCAACAATGAACAGGTTAGTTTAGTGTAATATGTCCAGCTCTCTCCCCCATCTTAATAAGTCAACATTATATGATATGACCCTATTTTTACATTATAGCCTACATATGTTATAGCCTAACCCTTATCTATAGGTGACTGATGAGATTCATGTTAGCATATATTTATTGGCGACACAATTAATATTGGAGCTATTTCACTGTCGCAGACACAGACGTGCTTGGTAGCCTAGGCTACGTAGTCATAGGCCAACATGAGACTTAAGCCCTCGTGTCGTCATGACTTAGGTTAGCCTATGTTCTTACTGTTGTTATTATCTGTAGGACATATTGTCTGTGGAACACAATTGTAGGCTAGGCCTATATTTGATTTTCAGTAAGCTTATATATCAATGATAAAGCTTTTTTACTTTTTTGGTGTAATTATTTAGTTTTTTTTTTATCTATGTAGGCTATTTCTTTAATGTTACATTATTATTTTGTTAATACATGGAATAAATCACCACAAACACACGCGACTGTAGCCTATGAGCTTCTCCTGTAGCCTACCAGGCTTGCGCAGCGTGGCTAACAACGCCCCTAAAACAAGTGTAACCGTCGGCTCCTCGAGGCTTATTACTTAAACGAAGTTACAGCAGCTATTAGGCCCGAGGTGCAGTGAAATGGCGTCATCTGGTGGTCATACAATTCACCCGCTATTAGACCCGAAGTGCAGAAGTGGATATTCAACCACGCCATCCTTCAGGTCGCAGCGACACGTAGGTGTACTTTATGTGCTGTGTCATGCTGCCATCTAGTGGTTGTGGAATATTTAACACCCATTATAGTTCTGGGAATAGATGTGCCCTCGAATAAATGTTACACTTTGTTACAAATTATTTGGGTAATCCATCTGATAAATTGTGTTTTTCTTTTTATACTTCGTACCTTTATAAATTAAAGTGTATCATTAAGGTACCTTTTTCAATGTCATTACTCTGACATTCGACATTAGTCGACCATAAATTTGGGCAGTGGGCACATTGTTAGGGGTTGACATTTTGCATAAGATTTCTCCACATTACTTGATCCAAATTCTGTGATTGTTGTTGTATAAATGTTGTACAATTATGTAGTTTCGTATCAAAGTGGAATGGTGGTTTTCATAAGTCAGCGGCGTTAGTTTGAGCACATAATTGACGTTTTGTTTACATGTGTTCAATGTAAGTCAATGGGAGCCGGAAATCCATAAATAGCGGCGTCCAAAGAATCTTTTGCCGGATAGCATGACGGCGGTGTCAACGTTACCTGGTTGGCTAATACTTTTTAGTTACACAAGTTGATTAACAGGCTACTTATCGAAACATTCCCCCCCAGCGTTAGGCTAACGTTACCTGTGTTGCTTTCCAACCACATAATAGCTTGGCCAACTGAGAGGAAAACTGGTTTTAATTAGCCTGCAAAACAAGGGCCAAGGTTGTTATCGCTAGCAAATCGGCTTTGGAGGGAGTGAAGGCCGAAGCTCATTTTGACAGGTGTCGCGACTGACTAACGTTAGGGGCTAATGCTATGAGGCTAATGTTAGCAAGCATCCAGTAAAGGAAGAATAACATTGTCAGCTAGCTCCCGATAGTTAGTTTTATGCCATTGGTCAATGGTTGAACAAAAATGACGTTTTAGTATCTTACCAAAAACTCTTATTAAAACCCTCCCAGCTGTCCCGGCCCATCCAGTCCCAGGATCATGGTAAGAATTAAAAATGGCGTCGATAATAAAGATGCACGGTACGCGGAGTGCCACATCCAGTACGGCCAAGGCCTGTTGACCGATTCGGACGTTAGTTGACGCCATGGCAGAGGCCGCTGTCCCAGAGGGACTAAGTCTTTCGAAAAGGATATTCCAATAACTTAGTTTTTCAAGAGACCGTTGCTTGTTACTACTTTGGACACGTTATTTTACCGGATCCCCATGATCCGCCATCTTCGCTTTCCTCCTGTTGCTATGCGAAGAACGCGGAAGTAAGTGGCGCTTTTGAATTCTACGTGACGTAGATTTCGACGTAAGGTGTGGCCCTGGTGTCTGGTGTGGCCATGCAACTTTTGACATGCACTTTGTTATTTGGGGGGCTGATGTTATGGGATTGGGGTGGGGATGTGTAGTCAATGTCTTATACACTTAACAGTTAAGTTTTTACTAGAGGTAAGGAAGTAACTTTGGGTGGGACATTTTTATAAATGGCCTGACATTGTTATCCCCTCACTCTTTTGGTTGTCAATACTACTTCTGAGACAGAGGATGAATTTTGACTGACCACAGGCACCAGGCTTGGAATTTAACCATTTTAGGGGCAAGGCCACTTGGCCTTCAGTTGGGCATATTTGGTGGGGGGCACAAAGGCCACATGTCAGGGCACCAAGGCCAAAGTTAACTATACAGTAGTATGCTATAAAAATGATCAAAGTTGTATTCACTGCAGTAGACCTGCATCACTGTATGAAACATTACAAAAACATAAAACATGACATATTACATATAACTGTAAATCATTTGATCATCTAATATTTTCAGATATCTAGGCTATATTTAACATTTATTTTGTATTTGGCCTGTTATGAAATCATGTATTGAACAATTTAAGCACAGCTCAGCTTTAAGAAACTCAAATAGCTGCATGCTTAGCATTTTGTGATCATTAAGGCTACTTTCACAAACTCTTATAGTCAGCTGTCCTCTGATTTACCGATATCTAGGCGACATTTGTAATATTTATTTTGTATTTGGCCCGTTATGAAATAATGTGGAACAATTTAAACACAGTGTAAAACTTAAATCCCAAATTTGGAGACATCCATGTATAATTTACTGCAAATTCAAAACGGGATTAGTCTGGAACGGCTAACTGTACAGGGGACTGCTTTACACCTTTCTGTTCGGTAAGGTCTGCTGTTAATGATGTTAAACGAAGGGTTCGTGAAGTATTCCACCGAGATGAATGGGTATAGGGAGATGGACGCAAAACCTTCAGTAGAATTTATGATTAAATTGAATGATATTATTTACTTTTCTCGCGAACCGTTCACCACAGCAATTAGCGGCTAACATCTTTTAAAAGCTGAGAAAAAGCTCTTTCGTGTGATACTTGTGATGTCTGTGTGATGAGTAGGCTACTTCCCGAGTAGTTCAACTGAGAAGAATGGGTTAATTTGGACGCACTTTCTTTCTTGCGCTGTCACTTTCTCCACTGCGTAAGTTGCGCTGTGAATGCTATGATTATTTTGACAGGCCATAGGCTAAATATATATCGCTATTAGTAGGACGCAAAGCAGAATATTTAAAGAAGGGGGCACCAAGGCCACCGTGGCCTGTAAACCTCTGATTTTCAAAGGGGCGTCACGGCAAGGGGCTACGACGGCCATGGCACGTCATGCCTGACAGGCACCATTTTGAAAAGTGGTTTACTACAGTATATTGAAAATGAAAAGTATATTGAAATTCACTGGTGTACAGTCTGTGTGTTTATTTGTGTATAGTATGTATATTTGTATAACACAATGTGTCAATGAAGTAGCATAAAGCTAAGTCAGGTCCATTTGTATCTGCATTTGTGTGAATCTGTCTACTTTCTTTTGAGAGGTCTCTCTTGTGCTGACATCTCTTCTGGCCCACCTCAATGGTAAAACTGTTGTTCTCCAACCCCATCAGTGAAATTCACATTCCACAAATCAGGCTTTAAGTCACACTCAAGGCCCGTGGGCCGATGCGGTCCGCCACATCATTTTATGTGAGAGATCGAGAGTAGCCTAGTTTGTTATTCACTTGAAAATTGTTGAAATGATCTTCTAACTAGATGTACCGCATAGCGGTACAAAATATGAGTCCTGTCCTCAGTCCTGTACATCCGTTCCGCGAAAATAAATCACACTTCAATTTGTCTCCATATTTTACTCCATCCCCCACTCTTGAAACTTTTGTGTATGCTTGTTTGGCATGCCTGAGTGTGATTGTGCGGCTGCACAGAAAGTAGCCTACTGGTGCTGAAAAGGTGAATAGATTGTAGAATAGCCAAAGAAGATGTAGCATTGTTATAAAACCTTTAAAATCTCTAAACAATTACAAGTAGGGCAGTTCATCACAGTTCATCCATTGCAACTGGATTGATGAAAGGTCACTTACACCTGTAGGCTACATTGTATTTGGGAAAAGCAAAAGGTATCAGCATAATGTTATTTATTTATTTATTTTTTATGTATTTATAAACAAAAACATCTCTGTCAGTTCCATGCCGTTTTCAACAGCTATCAAAAACAAAGGTCATTTTTGGATGGATGGATTTTTTGTGAATGTTTCTTCTTCTACATAAGATTTTAGTCATCTTTAGTTCATGTAATACTTTATTGTCAATGCACAAATTAAGTAACAGTAGTCTGAAACGTTATTGTTAATGCACAAATTAAGTAACAGTAGCCTAGTCTGAAACGAAATGCTGTTTTACATCTAACCAGTGGTGCAAATAACTGACATGTCCAAATGGGCCTTAATGAAATGCGTCGCTAGACTGTTCATACACATTTTAACGGGCCAAAGTTGAAGAGCTTTTGTCCGTTATTGTTCGTGCAAATATAGGCTGATTCATGTTCCCTTGCATTGTGTAACTGAGGTCCATGGCTAGTCTGGCTTTCATCAGACCAAGCTCAATCTTTTAAGAAATCAAAAAATAAATAGCGGGCAGGTCAGGCTGGGTTCACCCAGCCTAGTCCATAGGCACCCGATATTGTTTAATTTTCCGATTGAGATATACACGCTCTGGCTATTCTAAATGCAAAAATGCATCAGGGAGTTATGACAAAACGGTAACTAACAAACTAGATCCTAATAGAAAGCTGTTAGCTTCCCTAAGCTACAGGTAGGATTATAAGGTAGGCCTATTTACAACATAAATTGTCAATAGGCTATGCTGGCGACACAAATAAAATCTCCTTTGGAAACCAATGGCTTACGCCTTACAGTATCAAGCGGACTTAAACTGTCATATCGTGGCGAAAAATTGTAATAACATTGAAGCAGCTCCATGAGTCAAGGAAAGCGCGAATAAACTTCTAAATGGGACCCACTACACAGTAGCTTAAGGTGTGTTGCTAAAGCAGCCATAATGAAATGAAGGTGTCATTGTTTGGATACTTCACACACACGTGCTTTTTAATTTCACAAGACTACAACTACCAAGCTGTAATCAAAGCACATCGATTCCCCTCTCACACCATGCACGCACTTAAAACAAAATAAACAGGCGTCTCAGTCTCACGCATGTATAGGCAAAACTGTATCAGACCGGTGTAACGTTGGTAAATCTTCCATTGCAGAATGATTTTGTAGCACGTGCAATAAATGACAGTTGAAAGATACAAACAGTGCTGCTATCAATTTGCTTGGTATAACCGCATTTATAGTTTTCTACAAATGCAATCAATCAAATGCCTCCATCACTCAACCAACGCTAACGGTAACATTACCTAGGTCCTTATTGATATTACAAGATTAACGTACCTGCAGTAAAAACCAAGCATGTCCGATAAACATCCTCAGATTTATTTCGGCTTCAAGAAGAAATGGGAATTACACTTCATGTGAACATCGTCCTATCCTTATTAGATGTCCGCTGCGGTAAATTACAGTCCTTGTAGGAAGCGTCCATTGTTTTTTCCAACCCACTTTTAACTTCCAACAAAATTACGTCTCACTGCAACGATGCGCCATCTAGTGGACAAACAACTACTTATCGCCAATACTGAAAATGCAGCCATGATGATGATGATGAATATTTATTATGACCGCCGCGCAGCGAAGCGGCGGTCATATAGGTTTAGTCAGATTTTTTTTTTTTTTTCTTTTTTTTTATTTATTTATTTTTTTTTTTCTTTTTCGCATGCCCAAATTTCCGTCAATGATTCCCGGGACACTGAAAGACCGGGGTACACGAAACTTGGTGGACATGTAACCCCACATGGATAGCATGGAACCATCGTTTTTCGTTTTGATCTGTAGCCCCCCCCGCTGAATTGGACCCCCGAAAGGAGGGTAGGGCAGACACAGTTTTCTGTGAATATCTCGAAAACCGTAGGGTTTAGGAGGACCATTTTTTTTTTTGTATGTTGATCTCAAGGGACCATGTCAACCCATTCCATAACCACTCATTTCATGTATAGCGCCACCTAGTTAAACACAAAAAAGTAAAAATGAGGTGGTGTAATTGAAGGTATCTGTGACCTAACATAGTCAAAACTGCACGAAATTGGAAGTGTAGGATCATTATGACACCCTCTGTATGCACGCCAAGTTTTGTGGAATTCCGTTCATGGGGGGCCACACAATAAATTAATTTATGTTACTATACACCAACTGGCCTGTAGGTGGCCGGAGACAGTTTTCTGTGAATATCTCGAGAACCGTAGGGCCTAGGAGGTCCACCTTTTTTTTGTATGTTGGTCTTAAGGGGGCATGTCAACCCATCCCATTACCACTTATTTCATGTATAGCGCCACCTAGTTAAAAATTAAAAAGCAAAAAATTAGGTGTTTTCATCTCAATATCTCTGGCTGACAAGGTCAAAACTGCACGAAATTAAAAGTGTAGGATCATTATGACACCCTCTGAATGCATGCCGAGTTTTGTGTACTTTCGTTCATGGGGGGCCTTACAATAAAATAATTTATGTGTACATTTAGTGACGTACACCAACAAGGATTCCCGGGACACTGAAAGACCGGGGTACACAAAACTTGGTGGGCATGTACCCCCACATGGATAGCATGGAACCGTCATTTTTCGTTTTCATCTGCAGCCCCCCCGCTGGACTGGACCCCCCGAAAAGAGGGTAGGGCAGACACAGTTCTCTGTGAATCTTTTATGGTATGTTGGTCTCAAGGGCCCACATCAACCTGGCTCATAATCACTCATTTGTGATTTGCCCCCCCCCCCGGTAAAAAATGAAAATCAGTAGGATTAAAAGAAAGCCAAAATAAATATTCATCATCATCATCATGGCTGCATTTTCAGTATTGGCGAGAAGTAGTCGTTTGTCCACTAGATGGCGCATCGTTGCAGTGAGACGTAATTTTGTTAAAAGTTTAAAGTGGGTTGGAAAAAAACAATGGACGCTTCATACAAGGACTGTAATTTACCGCAGCGAACATCTAATAAGGATAGGACGATGTTCACATGAAGTGTAATTCCCATTTCTTCTTGAAGCCGAAATAAATCTGAGGATGTTTATCGGACATGCTTGGTTTTTACTGCAGGTACGTTAATCTTGTAATATCAATAAGGACCTAGGTAATGTTACCGTTAGCGTTGGTTGAGTGATGGAGGCATTTGATTTATTGCATTTGTAGAAAACTATAAATGCGGTTATACCAAGCAAATGTATAGCAGCACTGTTTGTATCTTTCGACTGTCATTTATTGCACGTGCTACAAAATCATTCTGTGCAATGGAAGATTTACCAACGTTACACCGGTCTGATACAGTTTTGCCTATACATGCGTGAGACTGAGACGCCTGTTTATTTTGTTTTAAGTGCGTGCAGGGTGTGAGAGGGGAATCGATGTGCTTTGATTACAGCTTGGTAGTTGTAGTCTGTGAAATTAAAAAGCACGTGTGTGTGAAGTATCCAAACAATGACACCTTCATTTCATTATGGCTGCTTTAGCAAAACACCTTAAGCTACTGTGTAGTGGGTCCCATTTAGAAGTGGCTACTTCATTCGCGCTTTCCTTGACTCATGGAGCTGCGTGAATTTTATTACAACTTTTCGCCACGATATGACAGTTTAAGTCCGCTTGATACTGTAAGGCGTAAGCCATTGGTTTCCAAAGGAGATTTTATTTGTGTCGCCAGCATAGCCTATTGACAATTTATGTTGTAAATAGGCCTACCTTATAATCCTACCTGTAGCTTAGGGAAGCTAACGGCTTTCTATTAGGATCTAGTTTGTTAGTTACCGTTTTGTCATAACTCTCTGATGCATTTTTGCATTTAGAATAGCCAGAGCGTGTATATCTCAATCGGAAAATTAAACAATATCGGGTGCCTATGGACTAGGCTGGGTGAACCCAGCCTGATCTGCCCGCTATTTATTTTTTGATTTCTTAAAAGATTGAGCTTGGTCTGATGAAAGCCAGACTAGCCATGGACCTCAGTTAAACAATGCAAGGGAACATGAATCAGCCTATATTTGCACTAACAATAACGGACAAAAGCTCTTCAACTTTGGCCCGTTAAAATGTGTATGAACAGTCTAGCGACGCATTTCATCAAGGCCCATTTGGACATGTCAGTTATTTGCACCACTGGTTAGATGTAAAACAGCATTTCGTTTCAGACTAGGCTACTGTTACTTAATTTGTGCATTAACAATAACGTTTCAGACTACTGTTACTTAATTTGTGCATTGACAATAAAGTATTACATGAACTAAAGATGACTAAAATCTTATGTAGAAGAAGAAACATTCACAAAAAATCCATCCATCCAAAAATGACCTTTGTTTTTGATAGCTGTTGAAAACGGCATGGAACTGACAGAGATGTTTTTGTTTAAAAATACATAAAAAATAAATAAATAACATTATGCTGATACATTTTGCTTTTCCCAAATACAATGTAGCCTACAGGTGTAAGTGACCTTTCATCAATCCAGTTGCAATGGATGAACTGTGATGAACTGCCCTACTTGTGATTGTTTAGAGATTTTAAAGGTTTTATAACAATTCTACATCTTCTTTGGCTATTCTACAATCTATTCACCTTTTCAGCACCAGTAGGGTACTTTCTGTGCAGCCGCACACACACACTCAGGCATGCCAAACAAGCATACACAAAAGTTTCAAGAGTGGGGGATGGAGTAAAATATGGAGACAAATTGAAGTGTGATTTATTTTCGCGGAACGGATGTACAGGACTGAGCGGCGGTCATATTTTGTACCGCTATGCGGTACATCTAGTTTTGGCTTTCTTTTAATCCTACTGATTTTCATTTTTTACCGGGGGGGGGGGGGGGCAAATCACAAATGAGTGATTATGAGCCAGGTTGATGTGGGCCCTTGAGACCAACATACCATAAAAGATTCACAGAGAACTGTGTCTGCCCTACCCTCCTTTCGGGGGGTCCAGTCCAGCGGGGGGGCTGCAGATGAAAACGAAAAATGACGGTTCCATGCTATCCATGTGGGGGTACATGCCCACCAAGTTTTGTGTACCCCGGTCTTTCAGTGTCCCGGGAATCCTTGTTGGTGTACGTCACTAAATGTACACATAAATTATTTTATTGTAAGGCCCCCCATGAACGAAAGTACACAAAACTTGGCATGCATTCGGAGGGTGTCATAATGATCCTACACTTTTAATTTCGTGCAGTTTTGACCTTGTCAGCCAGAGATATTGTGATGAAAACACCTAATTTTTTGCTTTTTAATTTTTAACTAGGTGGCGCTATACATGAAATAAGTGGTAATGGGATGGGTTGACATGCCCCCTTAAGACCAACATACATAAAAAAGGTGGACCTCCTAGGCCCTACGGTTCTTGAGATATTCACAGAAAACTGTCTCCGGCCACCTACAGGCCAGTTGGTGTATAGTAACATAAATTAATTTATTGTGTGGCCCCCCATGAACGGAATTCCACAAAACTTGGCGTGCATACAGAGGGTGTCATAATGATCCTACAATTCCAATTTCGTGCAGTTTTGACTATGTTAGGTCACAGATACCTTCAATTACAACACCTCATTTTTACTTTTTTGTGTTCAACTAGGTGGCGCTATACATGAAATGAGTGGTTATGGAATGGGTTGACATGGCCCCTTGAGATCAACATACAAAAAAAAATGGTCCTCCTAAACCCTACGGTTTTCGAGATATTCACAGAAAACTGTGTCTGCCCTACCCTCCTTTCGGGGGTCCAGTCCAGCGGGGGGGCTACAGATCAAAACGAAAAACGATGGTTCCATGCTATCCATGTGGGGTTACATGCCCACCAAGTTTCGTGTACCCCGGTCTTTCAGTGTCCCGAGAATCATTGACGGAAATTTGGGCATGCGAAGAAAAAAAAAAAGAAAAAAAATCTGACTAAACCTATATGACCGCCGCTTCGCTGCGCGGCGGTCATAATAATACAGAGAAATTTGAGTACCATACATTTATGTACATGCGTATACATTTATGCACAAGCATATGTTTTTGTTACCAAACTTCATTTAAAATAAATAAATAAACTGTACAATAGGCGCACACTTGAATATCTGCTTGCTGTAATAGTTGGTAATTCTACTTTCAAAGGTTCTGATTCTGAAAGCTAATTTGTTGGTAATCAATAATTGTTGGTAATCAATAATATTAGAATGCAGAGGCAATTGTGCGATAACATTATACATATTATGACACATTTGCAGTCTTTGAGTTACAACCGGCCCTTTGAGGACAGCCATAATGCTGATGTGGCCCAGGATGAAAATGAGTTTGACCCCCTGCTTTAGATTCCACATTCCACAGTTTAGGAATGAGATAAAGATAGTGATTAACTTTTATGTTGTATTTAGGTCTGGGGATTTCTAATCTGCCTTTGGACAAGTAAATGTCATCTCGGATGGTTAAAATAGTGTTCATGTTCATGAACTATGTATTATGCAATGGTCCATATTATAGGATTACAGTGACCATGTTTTTACTCAGATTATGTTAATCTGCAGGTTGATCATCTCTATAGAAATGTGGTCATGTTTGCATGCTAAATGTCCATGTAGATAAGCATTATGTGTGGAATATTAAGTGGCATGTACAAGCCTATGCCTAGAGAATTTTCTTCCACCCCTAACTTCTGCACGTTAGACTTCCGCTAATGTCTAAATATAGTATATTGTTAGATGTTGTTATTCATGACTTATTATTTTAGTAATAACAATGTTTCATTGGATTACATAAATACAACCATCAAGAATCAGGGTTTCTCATATACAATACATCCATATTGCACCATATTTATTTAGATTTTTGTGCTTCAGAAGCATTTTCTTACTGAAAACAAATAGACTGGAAATCAATGTGATAACTTTGTGAATTAATTCACTGTAAGACATTGTGAACGTCATTAGCTCCCTGTAAAGAAGACTTTCATTGTGTTGTTGTAAACAGTATTAGCCAGCTCCAAAGGGTCCTCATTCCTTGCTGCAGCCATGATCTCTAGAACTTGTCTGAAAAAGAGGTGGAATAAGTCTTATTCTAAATTATTGACAAATGGGATGAATTAATGCTAAAAAGAGGCCTCTCTAGGAACACACACAAACTTTTTTCACAGCAACATTCTCTTTAATTTCTGTAACTTCACCTACCTAGAAACTAAATTTGACTTACATTATATGGCATGGCTCATTACGGTCCTTAAGGCAATGCCCAGCTTCCCATTTCTTCTTGGTGGGAAAAGTAGTTTTGATGTGCTTTGCACCCGCATGCGTGTTTTTCACACCACACCACGGAGCATCTGCAAGAGGGAAGAAATCCATCACCACATAAAATTAGATTGTTCTTACTCAATTTGTTATATGACTAGGAAATCAGAGGCACTTTGTTTTGAGGAAAAGGATTTACTCAGTTAACTCAGTTCTTCAATTGATGGAACAATATTTTGATTTGAACAAAAATTGATAATGCAATAACTGTGATTTTATATTACTTAACTAGTCTACTGTAGGCAGCCTACAGAGGAAACAAGAATCAGCCTCAGACTGATATTTTTAACTAAATTCAATTCTTTTGTAAGAAAAAAACCTCTTTTGTAAAGACCTGTTTCAATCATCAGCCTTTCAGAGGGGATGGACTTCATAGCTTCCACATTTGCTTCTGTTTTCAGAGAACTGAAATAGAAAGTCCAGGTAGCTTTTAGATAAAGTCATGCCTAAATATAATAAAATTATCTATGAAAAGAGAACAACTCTCACCAGCCATTAATACCAATGTATAAATCTAAGTCGATGAGGGCCGCTGCATCCTCCTTGGTTCCATCAAAAGAATGCACCTACAATGGTGAAAAACAATACAAAGTCTGAGCATGAAGGAGTAGGATTCAATAGCACAAAAACATAATATGGATATTTTCTTACCACACCTCCAACACATCTGTCCCTGTTTCGCTTCATGATTTCTGCGAAAAGGGGAGGGTATACTGTAGATCAACTCACTGCACCCATCAAAAATCAAAGAGAGAGTAGTGTCATAGTAATAACCAAGTAGTGTAATGGTAATACCAATAAATTCGTTATGTGAGTTTCTACAGTGGAGGAACATGGGCAGTTTGGTTTCTTCAGCCAAATCAAACTGCTTCTCAAAGTATCTGCCAAATCAAGGACACATATTAGGGGATCTGAATGTTTCTGTAGGATACCTGTAAGGTCACACTGTGTGTTTAGAAGTATATTACAAATAGCTTACATAAGTTGTGTTTCTTTTGGGCAGAATTCCAGCCTATCAAAATCTGTGGAAAATATATATGAATATATCAATGATGTAACATCCATAGTCAGATTGAAAGTTCATCCATACCTAAACATGGGTCTAAAATGGTGGTAAAAGTATTGTGCACATTATAGCTTACAGACATACTGGTAACTAGTACACAGAGTGGATCAGACTGTTACTCACCAAGACCACATTCTCCGATAGCCACCACTTTGCTTTTGTTTGACACTGCTAGTTCCCTCAGTGATCCAAAGTACTGATCTGGGCCGCTCTGCTCAAACTCACTACAGCGTGTTGGATGACAACCTACAGTGCTGTAAAATTCATCTGGTCAAAAGTTGGAGAATTGGTACTTAGTGAAAAGGGAGCAATAAGGCAAAGTGGATTCATTACAAACAGACACATATTCTGACTTTTCTCTAAGTAAGTGTGTAAGGGCAAAACCACTAATCAATACAGAGAAACTTAATCAAACCTCTGGACTCTGCCATCTTGAGGGCCTCCTTGCTGTCCTCAAGGTTTCCTCCTGTAATCATGAACTGCACAAAATAAATTCAGCTGCATTAGTGTTTTATGTAACATACACTTTTGTCTTAATTCAGCATACATTTTAATTCCCTGTCTCAGATTACCTTTTTCACCCCAACACTGGATGCTCTTTCGATAATTTGGTCAAAGTCATCTGCAAATATAAGCAGCAAGTGAGCACGGGGGTATCCAGATATTCAGAAACATGCTGCTGAACAACATGTTAAAGATATAAGCAGCATACCTTCATGTTTCTTGTTTCCTCTGTAGATTCCCCGAAACATGGGATCTGTCAAATTTATCCCAATATCTGTAAAAGATAAAGAAACGTGATGGATATTGACAGAAATGCAGTAGTAATTACTCGCTAAGGTCTCCTCTAAACCGTAGCTTGAATGTTCTCTTCTGTAAGTCATTTGGGATAAAAGTGTCTGGTAAATGAATGTAAATGGAAGTCGTTGTGAAGAGTAAAAACTATGGGAATCACATCAGACATTCTAGCTAACGTTAGCAGCTGCAACATTAACTGAGCCGATTGCATGTGGATTTGTGAGCATTTAAAATGCGTTTATCGAAAATTGTTTAGCACACTTATTTAACATAACACCAACATATCTACTTACCAATGAATTTGAAACTTGCCATGACAGGAGCATTCATTTTGGACAGGCTGTAGAAACACACTCCACATGCAAGCCTAGCAACTCCCATAATTCCCCAAATCGTAATTATTGTAGTAGATGCGTACAATTAAGTCTGGATTTATTTAAATATCTTAAACTATGGACAGTATATCCAGGCTCTGACCACATTACGTCAATAATAGTAAATGTCGATTAATCAAATTCGATTATGCTGGAGGAAAAAACACATTTATTTTTTTGCTGCGCAAATACTACAAACAAAACGAACTAACAAGTTGCAAACATCCTCCATGATCCCAGAATTCCGTTCTCTCGTCGTCGAGAAGGTGACAGGGGACAGAAGCTATGGCTGCGTACCTTACACATCAACAAAAGGTGCTTAGACTTTACAAAAAGTCTCTAAGGCACCTCGAATCGTGGTGTGTGTTTAGGTAAGTAACGCGTTTTGTTAACGTCCAGCAAGAAGGTTCCGCTTGAATGGCCTTCATGGGCTGGTAACGTTAATGTTTGCGAGCTTGCTAGCTAGGTTTGCTAACTCAGTACGATTTGCAAGCGAAAGGCCAATCGGTCATACATTACGTTGAAACTTAAACACCTGGCGCACGACCATTCATACTTTGAATCACTTTTGTCTTATGCCATCACCACTAATTCAATAAGTAAACCGATCATAATAACAGTAGTCCTTCCTTTGGTCAATTGGTACCATTGGCTCACAGTGAATGTATAACGTTATAACGGTATAATGTTACCACTCTAGAAATATGTGACAGCATTGCATTTGGGTAGCTGTTTGTGTTTTATCACCCTATTTATGTGCATTATATGTCTATGTAGGGATATTTCAGGTGAAGAGGCTAAAAACTTCTTAACTAATAGATATCCCCACAAAACTTGCACAGCTATTTACATTAAGTCATTGTTTTTTTTGTGTGTGTTGCACGTTTTCTGAAATTGTATGTGTAAATAAATGAGCCTATTATCTATTGACAGACATGTTTTTCATGTCTGCCACGGAATATAATACTTCTCCGTGACTGCTCCTCCCAACCTTTCTACAAATCTAATCTCAAGACCTTTCTGTTTCTTGAACACTTCCCCTCCACCACTGCATAGACTTGCCACCCCCCCCCCCCCCTTTTTTGTTTTGTTTTGACTTCTGTAGAGTGACCTTGAGTGTTGACAAAGGCACTATAAAAATGTAACTTGTTATTAAATAATGATAAAATGCAAACAGCTACTACCAATGCAATGCATTCATTTATTTATTTATTTATTAACTCTAGGGTGGCACACCTAGCCAAAAATCACTGAGACCCATTCCTCTCAGATGGTACCAACCAACCGCCTCTGGCTCAAGGACTAGTGAAATCTACAGAAAACGTGTCTATCTCTGTTAGTGACACTGTTAGTTACTTACGCTGTAGTAAACATTAACGAGTTAGCGTCTTAATGAAATTATCTTCAACAGTAACATTGTGTCCTAACAATATGTATGCGTCATCTGTCTTAGGGACAAATATCGCTTCTATGCTTGTCTGCTGAGGGCACGGTTTGATGACGGCAAGAGTGAGAAGGACATGGCTAAAGCCACTTTGATGCTTAAAGCCGGAGAGGAGGAATTCTGGGCTAACCAGCATCCTCAGCCCTACCTCTTCCCAGACTCTCCTGGAGGGACTTCTTATGAGAGATATGAGTGCTATAAGGTAATTAAACACTCTGTTAATCACTCGAGACATTGTTGGGGCCTTACCTTCAATGCATAGTATAACTTTCTTTTCATGGGTTTGCAGGTCCCTGAATGGTGCTTGGACCATTGGCATCCCTCTGAAAAAGCTATGTATCCTGACTATTTCTCCAAGAGGGAGCAGTGGAAGAAACTCCGTGCTCAGTCATGGGAGAAGGAGGTAAGGCCACACGACTGCTCATTATCACTTGAAAGGCAATGACAAATTAGAACGAAACATTTTGTTTGTGTTTTAGTTTGGCACCATTACCTTGCCAGAGATCACACGCACAGGGAAAATGTGTTGTGCCTGATAACATTCTTCTGACACATTACCCTCTGGTACTGCTGTACAGTAAAGGTGGTCTCTGTGTGCTTCAGGTCCAGCAGCTGCAGGACGAGACCCCTGCCGATGGCCCCAAGAGCGAGGCCCTTCCTCCAGCCAGGAAGGAGGGAGACCTCCCCCCTCTGTGGTGGCAGTTTGTCACCCGCCCTAGGGAGCGCCCAATGTAAGAGTGCAGTCGGTGCTGGCCAGTGACTTTGCCATTGCATGTCTTGAGACTAGGATGCATTTCAAACCATGACACTGGCCCTGAACAAATGTAATGTTCATTTACCAGTTTGGTCAGAGGGAGAACACCGCCACTTACCTGTAGAAACCTGTATTAGCATACCTGCTATTTCTGTTGACTGGTGAATAAGTTGAAGAAATTATAAATAAATGTATATTGTAAAATCCTATATAACTGTGGTCATGGGTAGTATTAGTAATACGAAAGGTTTTCTTTTCAACACCTTTATTGTAAGCTGAAAACTGTTTGACAGAGAGAGGGGATAGAACTACATAAACAGGAACCATCTTTGATAGGTCAGAGGAGACAGGATATAAAACATAAACAAAAAGTCAACTCTTCATACACAGACATGGTACTGAAGCAAGCATTAGCAACAGTGTCTAAGAAATCCTGAAGTTTGACCATCTGCTTTCAACAACGGGTTAAAAACACCAAACCTATGCGTTTTGAACATCTGGGTTATTTTACAAAGGTAACATTTTGGCAACTTATCTAAACAGCTGTACTCTGGAAAAAAGAAAACAACACATAGTTACAGCTAGAGTTGTTTGACATTTATAATAAACCACTTATGTTGTAATCAAGACAGGAAATCACACAGGTGCAGACAGTCAATAATGTCAGCGTCATATGCATGTCGCATCAGCTACTCTGTTCTACGCACATTATAGAGGTCTGCTTTTTCTGGGACAACAGCACAGACCTCAGTCGCTGCACAATATATTCAACGGCTCTAAAATGGGGATGTGGTGAGCGGGGGAAAGAGGGAATTTATTTGGATAAATAGTTGTTTTTTAAAGTAATGCGCATTAATACTCTGAAAGCAACATGCAGAAATACATTTCTTTATACTTTTGTGAGAAAAGTTCATGTCGACAGTGTAGCTGAGCTAGCTCTTCCCTGGGGAAAACTGTTTTAGACTGCTGTAGTCTTACGTCAATGAGGTAATGGCTTTGAATACTTGGTGGATTTACAGTGGTTCTTGGGGAAATGTAGGTTCTTTGTAGACCTCCTGATCTTGCAGGAGTCTTCATGTGTTGAAATAAGTTAAGGGCAAAAATATATATCAAGAATTATTTAAAAACACAAAGCTTCGACTGAAGGAGCTCCCCAAACCCAAATGTGTATACCACCAGTGTGAACAGAAGTAAGGGAGTATGGCATCACTGCTGACTCCATGATTGTAACAAAGTTACAAAAGGAGTTCCTGTGAAGCGACATGACATTGACTGTCTACAGAAATTCTTGCTCACCGTGAGAAAAAACATACTGTATATATTTTTACTTTTAGAGAGGACTTTTCTGAAAACTTTAAAGAAATGTTTGACCATGGGTTGAATGTCTTTCAAACGTCCTTGGGTTTATCTACACGTTGGCTTTTGCCAAAGTGTATCACTCCAGTGAAGTGTAGTGTACTGAATACAAAGATGGACATGAAGGGCAAAAAGGTATACTCAATCTCCACCAGACACTCACACACTCTTGCGTCTTACCCAGACTTCAGTTGAAACATACAAATGTGTGTTTCTGGACTAATTAGACCGTGTGTTCTATTTACAATACTGCCTGACACTGCACAGGCAATTAAAGTATGTGTCCAGAAAAGACTGGTCACAATAAACTTTCAGATTGGGCATGCACGTTACTGGAACGTATCAAATGAGTTTTATAAGGGACATATTTAAGAGATGATGCCATATCGCAGTTCTGGCTGTTCTCTAGTGCACTTTTCTTTCAGTTTTAAGAGTTCTATCTAGTAGATTGCCCACCCTAACTCTTGTCATTGCTTTACTTTTTCATAATCTCTGGCATTTTCACAGAAAAGATAAATCCTATTAAGTGAAATGAAACTATTGAAAAACGCTCAGCTTTGAGGCTTTTGGCACATTTTTTTCAGAAATGGGGATTACAAATGGAGCATCAATGACAAAAAAGAAACATATAAACATACTGTATAACACTTCAAAATATAATTAGAATTATTTATGTACAAAACAAAGACAGAGCCTTTTTTCGTCTAATCTGAAAAGTCATGGAAATATTAAAATCAAATGCTCCAATCCCTCCGTTCTCCGAGACCTACATATATTTCTGAGGACACCTCATCCTGACCCCATATTTCACTTCCTACTGCTACAGGTATGGACACGAATGTCATGTTATACCTCAACACAAACTCTTGCTACATCTTAGACCCCTATTCCCCACCTTACTGCTTACACGCTTATGCAGTAGGTGGGATGGGGTTTCAGGCGATGCGCGGGGCCGACCGGTCGTTGGTTGTGGTCTTCTTCAGCTTCACCCCCCGGCGGATGGCCAGGAGCATGTTGTCTCCCTGGGCGTTCTGGGTGTCGGCCTCCTCTGCGTTAGCGTCGCCGTGGGGCTCCACGCCTGGAGTGTGAGCTGGTGGCGAAGACATGGGGCTGTTGCCGCTGGTGTTTGCTGCCCCGGTGGCCGTTGCGGTGGGCGACCCAGCGGGGCTGGTGGGCGAACACGTCTCGCTCTCCTCGCTGAAGGGCAGGCCGGCGGGGAACTCGGGCACGGTGGGAGTCTTGACGGGCACCATGGGCGTGCGGATGGGGATGGGCCCGATGCCGCCTCCGGACGGCCGGCGCAGGTTGGGCTTGGAGGAGGGCGTGCGGCGGATGGTGGCCACGCCCGGTGTGAGGATGACCGGGCCGGCGTTGGACGGCAACCCTGCAGTGGAGGCCGGCCGCTTGGCCTGGAACATGCGTCGGTAAGACTGGCTTATGTCACTGTTCCGCGGGATGGTGGAGGACTTGTCAAAGTCCTGCTGGTCCACTTCCTGCTCTCCGCCCACAGTGAAGTAATCGTAATCTGACACTGCACCAGAACAGAAAAGCATATGGAGATGTTACATACTGTATAACCGTACAGTAACCGTATAAATTATGTCAAAATATGGCATGGTAATGTCTAACTTCTGCTCACAACAGGGGCTCAATTCAAGAAAACAAAATGATTACCAGAACTCCAGATAAAATGTACAGACCATCTTAAAGGTCATTAGACAAATAAACTCAATGTTGTATAGGGTCAGTCTGCACTGAAAAACACTTTTAGTCTAGGACTAGACTAGGCTTAATCCATGATATGCAGCAGATGGATTAAAAGGTGCATGTACAGTACCTTGTGAGGGGATGGTGTCTTCAGAGCAGCAGGGTGTGTTGGTCTGGGTGCTGTAGCCACTGGAGCACTGGAGGGAGTCTCGGCTGGAGTGCTGGATGTCAAGCTGCAGGCCTCTGCTCAGGGCCATGGCCAGCTCCTCATGGGCCTCTGCATCCTCCTGCTGCAACACACACACACACACGCAAGCACATGAAAACATACAGTTAAACACTAGAGGGCGCAGCCCACCCACTTACACTCGGCCCTGCACTAGAATCAATACTGTGCTACACAGATGAGAAAAAAACAGGTAATCTGGTTCAGATAGGTCTGCACACAAATGTGTTTATACTCAACATATTATAAGCATTCACATTTGAGTACAAAAAAATTAAGAACCATTTGAAATTCAAATTCAATGTGATCCAGCCTTTGGATGCCTTTTCCATGACCTGCCAACCCTTTGCCAACTCAGACTGACAAAACAATGAAATGCCCTTAAAGAAACGGACCGAATTGAGAATTTACCACAAAAGCTGTAACTGCTGTGCATCAAGGCGGGATAGTCTACCTTAGGAGGACTGGTTGGGTGGATGGTCCTGGGTCTCTGTGGGTCCTCCCCAGCAGTGCTGGCCTCTCCTGCCAGGGGGCTCGTGGGTTCTGTGGGCTCACGCTTCTCCTTGTTCCGCCTCAGCGTGTTCACCATGGGTTGGTCATAGGGCCCAGGCTTAGCCCAGTCCTACACAGACAAACTGCTTTAGAAAGGGTTTTCCTTAATAGGTGTGTGGGGAGTGTGTGTGTGTGTTCCCCATTATTACACGGTGGTTAGTTTGTTTTTGAGAAGCAAATCCTGATACCCATTTCCTTGAGAACATATGAATGGCACAGAAAATGGAAAAAACAGCAAATAGAACAAACTCCAGGGGCTAGCCATTATTATTCATGCCATTAAAATGTGGTTAGAAAACTGTTGGAAGAGTTGAGTAAAGTTCAGTTGATATCCAAGAAAACTCATATAGAATATTTTATTTTTCGCTAGAGCTCACTGAAGCCAGACTTGCCGGAAACAGACAAAAGGTTTCATGTGTCTCCCACAAACCAGAGTAACTGGAACTAAACAGCTGGGGCTAATGGCAGCTAATGAATGCTATTAGTAGCCTAGGAGACGAGTCTAAAATAGCTGAATGACTGCACAGATTTCCCTGTATTGGGAACGGAAAGTGACATTTTTTTAACTGCTGTTACTTTGAGGACAGAGAGGGCAGACTTTGTTGAGAAAGAACACAGAAATATAGACGAGGAAGAGGAGGAGGAGGGAGAAAAAAGGAGATGAGAGGCGATATGGAGGACGAACAAACCTTCCAGCTGGGCACTCTGGAGGAGAAGGGCATCATGCCCGGGACCAGGGGGCAGTAGGGGGGGTAGTCGCTCATCATGGAAGAGCTGGGGCGAGACCAGGGCCACCCCGGGGAGGGGGAGGTTGGGGTGGTGGTGGTGATGATGGTGGTGGGGGAGGTGGAGGAGGGGCAGGGTGGTGGGAGGGGGAGGGGTAGGTACTGCTCCAGGGAGCACTCCTCACGCAGGCAGGGCGAGTCGGGGGGTCTGTGATGGTCGTAGCCATTAGATAACTAAATGAGTGGGATGGGACAAAAATAACATACAAAAACAGACACAATGGGGAAAGATGAACAACTCAGGATCAAACTTAAAGTACATGTGAAACAAAAATAAAACTGACAAAACTTAAAATTTTACAATGAAGTGATGCATGTAGGCAAATTATACATAAATAAATAACGCAAAATGAATACAATGTTGAAAATCGTATAATAACGGTTGACCATGTTTGATCATATCAGAAAAAAAATGAACAAATATAGAGGACTAAAATAACATTGTGAACCTAAAAATGGATCCACTGGAAGTGCACAGAAGTTTGTGTGTGTGTGTGTGTGTGTGTGTGTGTGTGTGTGCAAGCGCGCATGTGTGTGTGTAAAAGAGGCCAGTTTGTTCACCTTCTCCCCATCAGTGTTGGGGCTGGGCTGAGTGGGCCCCTGAGGGGCCTGTGGGCTGCCCTCGCTGCTGGGCTGACCAGACTCAGAGGCGTCCGACGAGCTGGACTCAGAAGAGGGCTACAGCACAGCCATGCAGCGCGAAAACACACAGGATTGGATTTGCAGAAAAAACACACACACACACACACACACACACACACATGGAGCAAGAAAGGGACAACACAAACACACAGAGAGGCCAGAGAGGCAGCACATTGACACAGCACACATGGGAAGTGACATGAAGACAGAAGGTCACAGCAGCAGCATCACACAATGTACCAGGATTGGCAGAAATCAAGAGAAATCAACAGAAGAGGATGGAGGAGAAAGGAAGGTGACAGGACAACACACACACACACACACACACACACACACACACACACACACACACACATACACACACACAAAGACAGAAGAAGTATGTTAAAGATATGTCAAAGAAAAAAGTAGCACTCAAAATTGAATAGGAACAAACAAAAACACTAAAACAGCTATAGCGTGAGAGCAGCGTGAGAGCGTATGGCACAGTGAACTGGAAGCAGAGAGACCAAGAGGCTGAGGCTGGTATGGGCCCGTGGAAACAGAATGCAACCCAGTGGGGTCAGTCATGTGCAGAGCAGAAAGCAGCACTTCAGCACAAACCTTCAGCTGCATAAGCAATAAAACGTGGCCAGAATAAAGCGGGGAGAGAGAGAGTGAGAGACAGAGAGAGAGAGAGAAAGAAATGGAACACTGAGAAAGCCATGCGCAGAAAGCACATCGGACCCCTTTGAGACTGCCCTGTGGCAGAGTGTGGAGTGAAACCAACAACACACACACAATCTAAAAAACACGCTGATACTGAGTCTACTTTTATTAGATGTGGTTTGTGTGCACTGATTATAGGTCTGCTTCGGGAATCATTAAGATGTCTATCATGCCCCAGTGTATTTATGGCAGCACAGAGGCCAACCATAAACAGCACATATAGTAACCATAGCGCTTTGTTTTCCTTTGTAGTTTGTAGTAACAACAAACAATATACCGACACACAAACCTAATGTATTATTTTGGTGGACATATGGCTTTGTCACCCATGTAGTAACAACAAACCAATGACAGTAGAATCCAGTCATTCAATTATTTCTACAATAATTGCAACAAACTAGCATGAAGCATTAGAATATGCTTCACTTATTATGCATTACATTACACTACAGCAAGTATCCTACTATAAGAAATCATAAGACTAGGATATCTCTGTGATGTGTTAAGATGCTTCGCTAGGTCCCTGCGTCAGTGGTGAAGTGACCTGCTGTGTGTGTGAGGCCTGTGTGTGTGTGGGGGACAGGCGGACATGGATGCTGTCCTGGACTGTCTCTGTGTTGGAGCGGCTCGGGTCGGTGTGGGTCGGTGACTCATCCAGCACTCCCTGCCCAGCCTGCCGAGGCTCCAACACGGCTGTGCCGTCTAACGAGCAGTGTTACCTAGCAACAACTAAGTGTTCTGACAAAGGCTGATGTGAATGGAGAGCTGCGAGTGTGTGTGTGTGTGTGTGTGTGTGTGTGTGTTTGTGTTTGAGTGAGTGAGTGAGTGAGTGAGTGAGTGTGAGTGTGAAATATTCATATAACTGTGTTCAGAACTGGATGTTTATATGGAACCTGCAGCTGTGCTTGGCTAATATAACATTCCTGTGAAGAATGTAAATACAAACAACACTACAGTTTATTAATTCCATTTGTTTCGAGCCATGTAAAGGGGCATTGTGCTTGGGACTGGATGTGGAATTCAACTTGGAGCTTGCCATTTCATCACTTACATCACTTATTCAGTCATAAGTTGTCAATATTGGTCAATGTTGCTTTGAAAAGGCACTTAATGAATGGAATTGGTAATGAAATTGACCAATTGATTCTTCCTGGGTCAGATTTTCACAAAGCTTAAAATGACCTCTGACCTTTCTCCTATAGCTTTAGGCTATGGCTGAACCAAATGTTAGATCACTCTCTGTTGGGTTTTGATTGACAGGCAGAGGATCCTACCTGTGGGCTGGTCTCGGGGGGCATGGGGGACGGGGACTTGGACTGGTAGGCGTCCTGGGAGATGAAGCCGGAGTCGTGCGAGGAGACGCTGGGCAGGCGGGCGGGGCCCTGCTGGGGCGGGGCGGAGCCACGGTAACGGTAGTGGGAGGTGGGCGAGTGGGAGTGGGAGCCGCTGGAGCGTGAGTCACTGCTGTTCACACTGTTTAGACTGCTGCTGAGACAGAACACACAGACAGGAGGAGATGATAGAGGGATAGAAGTTAGAGAGATGAGATCGGGGAAATGATAGAAAATAAGCAACAAAATAACATTGAAAAATGTAAGCAATCAAAATTTGACATGCAGTTTTGTATAAAACAGTATAAGACATCACAATGTAGAATGCAAAACAGTATAAGACATCACATTGTAGAATGCAAAATAACTGTGCAACAGTATTGCAATGACTCATTTTGACCACAAGGGGGCCCTTTAGGATTATAATCACTCTTTGGCATATTGATGCTGGATGCTGGTTGGCAAAGATAAAATTTGTAATAAATTGTGATGAAATCATATTAAGAGATACAAGCATTGCTTATTTCCATTATGTACCTGAACAGATAGTGTAATAATAAATCATGATATCTCTGGATCTGAACTACAGAGGCAGTGATGCAGATCCACCTCTGAACCCGCCCAGTTTAACCCTTCGTGCTGCTGAGCACTGCCCTGGCACTGTACCTGCACATGCTGGACTTCCTGGACACTGTGGTGCTGGGAGAGGACGGGGGCGTCTGGTAAGACCAGCTGTAGTCTGAGCCCTTCAGGTCTATAATTACCTGTAGAACCAGAGCCGCCTCGTTAGTCAACTGGATTTGGAAACACAGCAAGCAACATAGGCTACGAAACGCATATTCATTTGTTTGGGTAACATTAATTGGGAAGTTGTGGGTGAGTGGTGTTTCTGTAGTGCCTAAACTATTGCCTAATAGCAATGTCCAGATAGGTAGATGGACAAATGCATGGGGAACAGACCTGCTCGCTGGAGGGGGGGAGTTTGTGTGGGTCCATGGTCAGCGTCTTGAGGTCATCAGAAATGGCCTGCAGGTGGGTGATCTCTCCCAGCATGGACATCTCCTCTTCCTGAGGGTCAAACAACACACACACACACACACACACACACACACACACACACACACACACACACACACACACACACACTTAAATCGTACCTTTCACTCAGGGGGTTCACATATATCTGTCATCTTGTGTGTTTTCACTCTGCATTAGTCTTTCATTGATTGTGTTCTAGCTGACAGAACATATGCAGAGTTCAAAGCATTAAGTAACATGAGAACTCAGGCATCCAAAAAGAATGTCACATGGCTCTAAAAACAGCCGAGGACACCACTCCAAGCCAGGGGGGGAAGATGGCTGATTATCAGAGAATAGGCAGCATTCACATAAACTATAACAGTCCCTTTACTCAATGATACTTCCAGCAGAAGTCTGGCTTCCAGCAGAATTTGAAGATTGGGACACAAGGTGCCGTTGAAGGAAAATAAACATCTCTCTCTCCACCTTAACTATATTCCATTTTTTTTTTTTTTTTAATTTGACTGTGGGCTAATGTGGTCAGAAATGGGAGAAGAAGATGTGTAGTGTTATATACAGAGAAGGAAAAGAGAGAAAGAGATGAGGAGAGCATGGCAGAAAAGATAGATTAAAAAAGGTATTGAATAAGGAGGAGATGTGAAGTGAAAGTGGGAGATGGAAAGTTACAGAGAGAAAGAGGAAGAGACAACCAATCCAAGAAAGAGGACATGAAGAACTCCCCAATTTAGCATTTAGAATAAGGAGTTGAAGAGGAGAGGAAATTGAGTGTCAAAGAGAGGGAACATCGAAATAGAAAAAAAGATGAGAGACAACCAGGAAGTGGATGAAGGGGGACTCACCACGACGGGGCGCAACATGGTGACGAAGGTGCAGAAGCGCCCGCGCTCCTCAATCAGCGCCTTCCTGACTGCCTGCTTCTCCGTCTCCTCCAGCAGCAGGTACTTGTCGCTCACGTCCTGCATGGCGCTGTCCAGCTGTGGCTGGATGTCCCCGCGGCCTGGGTTAAAAAAAAAACAAAAAAAAAAACAGCCGGTGTTGTCATGGTTACGACCCAGCCTTGATGCAATTTTGTATCCCATAAAACTAGCCTATGTTTTATGCCTTAGTAATAGTTTGTTTCAGATGCAGCTTTTCAGTTATGGCACAGTGCTTTACATTCTCTCAGACATACATTTTGTGTCAAGACAGCACATCATGTGGCTTAAAACTATAGCATATGTTGTGACTTATTTCTTATTTATGTGCTCTACTATGGATCACACACATGCGGACAAAGGGCATACTTTTTCAGGTGAATGGGGTTCAATAGTTCAATATCTTGATAGACTCCAAGATGCATGACATTGTACGTGCAAGGGACCTGGAGGTATTGGTCTAGAACCAGTGGCCTTGCCTATTAATGACAACTGTTGACTCAGATTTTCCTATAACAGATATGCACGCAAGGAATGACTCATCTACTAAGCCCAATATTTGCGTTAGAGTCAAATGGCTTCCGTCCTTTACACCTGACGGTGTTCCTCACACACCAAAGGCAACGGTCTGTAGGCATAAAAGAAATTTGGTACTGATCTCTGCTACACTATTAAGATTTATATGACCCCTTTCAGCATCGCCTCAGTGCAAGTAGTTTCACTGCGCACAAGTCAGCTGCTGCTCTGTCTGAGCAGATGTCCTTTCCCAAAGTTCAAGAGCAATTTTGAGTCAAGCTGTGGAACCGGTTGGTGGCTTCGAGCAGGGTCACACCCTTGCCGTGCAGCGTCGGGCAAGATCAGACACTCTGAGGGAAGAGAGGGTCCCTGAGGCAGGAAACACACTGTGTCACAGGGCGGCATTGTATCTATTCACACACACTTATGCAATGGCTGCACAGAAAGTGGATACTGAGTGGCCATGCCCCCGGTGTGCTCCCTCATTATATCTCTCTGTACAGGCTATCGTGGTAGGTGAGCTGAGAGGGACAGGTTGAGGTGGCAGCATGTACTGTATGCGTGGAGCCCATTTGAATGCAGAATGTGGGAACATGATAAGAACCTATCAAGTGACTGGGAACCACAAGCTGGAGAGTTCTGAAAAAGAGAGAGAGAAAAAAACAAACAAAAACAGAGAACAAAAAAGAAAAGAGAAAACAAGACTGCTTGGTCCTGAACCCAAAAAGTGAAAGGCCCCTCAAGATGTAAACATACAATTAAAGTTTTCAGTTTCACAGCCGAGCCAGCAGCAGTTATGCGGTGGAGGCAAGGCTATCTTATTTTCCAGGGAAAGAGGAATTCCGCCATCACATGAAGTGCAACTGTACGCGCACAGACACTCACACATACACACACCAGTACGTTTCCCACATGGCTTTAACGTCTATCAAGGGAGTACATTCTCAACGAAGCTCTCCATTCCTCACTAACTGCATGCAGAGCTGTGCTGGGATTTTCCCTTTGCACAAAATAACAGGCCCTTCCTGCTACTGTACGATGCTGCTGACCACAGACGGGGTTCCTCAAGGGTCAGTCCAAAGAACTCTCCGTTTCTAAGGTCGGCCTCAGGTTGGAATGTAAAATACAAGACAGCAGATTTATGCGATCTGCAGAGTCTGGAGCCACAATAATCCATTCATAATGATATAACTCTCAGTGTCTACAAAAGTTTACCAAAACAATTCTGGGGAAAGTCTTCATTCTTTTTCACTCAGACCACATTGACGTGTATACGACACTTCATATTGTCTCAAGACACACACATTTTGATGTCATCTTTACAGTGAACCCTACGATTACCATGCAATTACATGAAGTATAACAGACATATACTGTGAATATTGTAAAACTATAAATTCTACTACATTTACTACTCATGCAGCTTTGCTGGGTATTGTTTTGGGCTATCATTCCTATTTGATTATCATATGAGTTCAGTAGAAATAAGCATGGATTTACAATAAGAGGAGTGTTCTTACTGTGTACGTGTGTGTTTTAGGTAATTTAAGGAAGAGTGTGTGTGGAGACTTGGCTAGATTTAAAGGAATGCAAATCCCATTGTGGTTTAGCAGAAACCAGATCCTGTGTAATAAACAAATTCTGAGGAAAGTGATCAAGCAAGGAGTATTTGCTGTTGAGTATGACAAAAGGGCACACACACCTGAATTGTGCAATTTCACTTAATTGATATTTTGCTCATAGGCCCATGCCTGGGTCGTGACAGGCAGTCATGCCACACACAAGGGAAAAGTCAAGGGAATGGTAGCAGTGCGACTGTAACTCTCGGGGCCACTGGGCCATGTGCCCACTGTGAGGAATGTGACCAAAAACTGGACTGGTGTTGGCAGAAGTTACACATAAGTGCAGATCCAGAATCAGCCAAATGGTTGGGGAAGAATCTTTTTCCTAATCAAATTGAAAAATTGAGGGCTTCTCCTAGATCTGCACTTAAGGACTTCTTCCAGGACCACACAGAAGGTGGGTGGGGGTCGACAGGTTAACAGAGAACCGCGACACACAAACTTACCAAACACATCAGCTGGATAGTACAGGGGCATGGTGGGATGCAAAATGGCGCGTGGTGGCGCAAAGAGGAAAATATTTTCAGTCAGTTTCATATTCAGAAACACAGGGCCAGTTCCTAAGTGGGTTTTATCTGTTACAGAATCTTCTAAGCTCTGAAACAGTGAAATAGAAGCCACCAAGATCCACTTGTTGGAAGACAATTATTTCGGCACTGAAAAAATTAAATGCACAGATGCCCACTCAAGAAATGGCCCGGTGAGCTTAAGCCTCTACATCAACTATGATTTTGTTTCTGCTTTAGAGTCGTTTAAGTGATGTTGCCAAATATTTGATACAGATCAAATAAAACATTTCTTTTAAATCCTGGATAAATGTGAACACACTATATGAACTTAAGGAAGTCAGTACAAAGTGAAAAAGTAAATAAACAAAATAACAATTATCTTTATCTAACAGCTGGCCTTTTTAAAAAAACAAAAAAACAAGACAAAACAAAACAAATTCAACTAGGTAGACTTTGCTTAGTGTGCCAGTACAGACTGTGAGTTTGGTGCACAAAAACAGACAGTGGGCCTCAGCAGTCCCATTACCTTTCTTTGCTTTCTTCTGCAGTTTGAGCGTGTCAGAGGATTTCTTCTTGATCTCCTGTCGGGCCTTTTTGTACTCTGTACAAGGAAACACAATAGGTCTTACCACTGCAGTGCTTTGTGGGGCAGACTATGGGTAGTGTTAAAAAACAGAATGAATTCACACTTTTTTGAATGCACTGCTGCTCTTGCCATCCAAAGAGCTGATGATTTTAAACACAGAATCTTTCTTGCTATACTGGAGAAAGAGAGCTTAGGGTTCCTGATACAAGACTTCTCTCTTGCTGAATACATTTCTTTCTTACTTATTGAACAAGTCATTATGCATATTACTGAAAATGAATTACAACAATAAGTCATACAATATACCTAATGCAGTAATATATTACAGACAGAAATTTTGTGAAAAATACATATAGGCCAGCCTATTGTAAACACAATTATACTTTGGAAGTTTGTATTGGAATGAAATGTAATGTTAAATCCGTAAAACTGGTGAATGCGGCATGTTTTAGTGAGCATGTGAGCTCTCTCCGGTGCCCACCTTTGGCATGGTCCTTGTCCAGGGTGTTGGCCACCCGCTTCCACTCCTCCATCTGCTCCTGCAGCGGGTTGATCAGGCAGTCGATGAACACCCTGAGGGGGGTTCAGACACATGTCATCCCAAAAGCACAAGATGCTTTACAGCAACAAAACTATCACACAAAGCTCTGCTTCTCTCCCATCTTATAAATAAACATATATTTGGGTGGTGGTTTGTGTACTACAACAGAAACATTGTGCATGTCCAGTGAGAGAGTCACAGTAGCTCAAAATCCTTGTCACAAAATGACGTGGGAAAAATACGACTTTTTAGCACCAAAGTAAAGCATTCCACCCAATGTTAGCATCGTGCCCTAACATCTTCATGTGTGGCATGCAGGGAACAGAGCTAAGGTTAAGCCAGGTCAGTATGTTGTGTGTTTGTTTGTTCTCACGACAGCGTGAGTTTGTGTGTGTGTGTGTGTGTGTGTGTGTGTGTGTGTGTGTGTGTGTGTGTGTGTGTGTGTGTGTGTGTGTGTGTGTGTGTGTGTGTGTGTAAAGTGTAGAGTGTGCAGTGTGTGGGAGAATAAACAGAGGCTACATCTCTTTCTGTCGTGGTTGTCTGTGTGTCTTTAATAAAAGCCCCAGTTATCTCATCTCTCTAAGGAGGAAGACGAAAACGGGAGGCTTACATGGAGAACTGCCTCAGCTTGGCCTCGATGCTTCTGTGCCTCATGCACATCCTGGTGAGGGCTGATCCGATGTCCCTGGTGCCTCCTGAAACGAGAGCACAGATACTCCTTCAAACACAAGCACGGGCGATCCGTTACAAGATTAAACATGCCAGACCACAAAAAACCTATGGGATTGCGAACCTTTACACAACAAATAAGCTGTGATTTAGGCGTGTCGCTAATCTTTGTGATAACTACCCAATTAGACCAGTTATATTTCCAGATTCTATATCTGCTGTCGTACTTAAGTGAAATCATGGGTCATAGTAATGTCAGCTGTATAAGAGGCTTTACAGCAACAGTAAGGTAAGACAGAGGTGAAAGATCAGGCTCGATGAACACACAGTCCATTTGAGACAGTGGTTTCGCATCATGCTACCACTTTTAACACAACCATCCCATTTGGCATCCAGTCATGGGGAGAATAGAAGTGTGTGTGGGGGGGGGGGGGCACTCACACACACACACACACACACACACATACCCCCTCCCCACTCCCTTTCACTTCCCCTCCACCAAAGAGCCTTCACTTAAGTGTGACCATGAGCTCTTTAGAGCAAACCAAACAAAGCCCATGACCTCATCGCTCCAGACAGGCAGGACAGAGAGAGGGAGCGAGAGAGGGAGAGAGAGTGAGTGAAGGATAGAGGGGAGAGGGCAGAGGCAAAAACAGAGGATGTGAAAGAAGAGGAGGTGGTGAGGGGTGTGTGTGTGTGTGAAGTGTGAAGTGCTAGAACATGTTTGTTGCACAAAAAACATATTCCTCAAAAAATAGCCATCCCTTGTTAAACAAAAACCCCAACTTTCCCTTGGGACTGTACAAGTCACCCCTCCACCTCTCCCCAACACCCCAAACAGAGTGGTTCCCAGAGCCAAGCAGCAGCAACAGCAGCGAGGAGAGGAGAGGAGGAGAGGAGAGGAGGAGAGGAGGAGAGGAGAGGAAGGCCCCCTCGACCACAGATGGCTACATTCTCTCTGACTGGGACTGTAACCCCCTCTGGAGGTATTGTTCCCCAGCCTCTGCACTCCTTTGGCAGCCAAAATCCATCCTTGAGAAAACATACACACACACACACACACACACACGCACACTAAAGGAATTTATCACTGTTGAGTCTCCACAGCTTGGCCAAATGATGAGGATGATGAGTGATGGTGGTACAAGAAAAGAAAAAAAACAAACAAATGGGGGTGACCATTTCTTAACCTGCAGATCTATAGGGAGATCTATATCTTATGCCTCGTATCATATGGGAAGACAATAGTGTGACACTGTGACTGCAATGACCTCCCAATATGGCTGAGCTCCAGAACAAAGACGGCAAGCCCACTGAACTGTTAACATGACCTCGCTTCCTAGACAGCGATCGTAACAAAGGCCCATATCAATGAAGAATTGATTTTGACCAATCAGGGGGCTCCAGTGTTGTCACATGACCTGGCTCCTTTATTTCTTTCTTTGCCGGCCTGTATAATTTAGTCATGTTTCTTTTGGCTCCTTCTCTCGCCGCCTTCGCTTTCCAAAAGGACCCATCTCAATCATGGCCTTTTCAGAAATGACAGGACCCAAGGCAAAACAATGGGACAATGGGGCTAGTCTGGGCTCTGTGGTGTTTGTTGTTGCGAGGCCGAGGTCGAGGTAGAGGCCGAGAACGAAGCTGAGGCGGTTGGCTGATCAGGGTTGGTGAAGGTGAATGCAGAAGTCATACATTTTTAATCTGGCAGCCGAGGGTGTTGAGTTGCAGTGAAACCTAGCCCTTAATCCACGGGAATGGCGCTCATACGCGCAACTGTGGCCAAGGCGGATGAGCACACTTTCTGTTTACAACTTGCTGCTTCTCTTTCACTGTCTGTCTTTCTCTCTCTCTCTCCCTTCCCTCTCTTTGACTCTCTCTCTTTTCTGTTGCTCTCTGGCACTCCTACGCGTCCTTGAGTGGGTCGGGGGCTTTCTATGGCAGGCCCATTAGCGGGGTGCCATCAAGTTTACAAACCCGCCGGCGAGGCGAGGGGGGCTACTATGCCGATGATCCGCCTTGGAACACTCCCCAACATTCAGGCCATACTTCGAGAGCCCGCCGGCTGAAGTCATTGCTCTGGAGGCCTGGGTGTCCATTTCGGCTCCCTCGCCCACAAGCACAAGACAAGCCTGGCGGCAGTTATCAACAGCTGAGCAATCAAGGCAAGGGCTATGACCTCGCTCACCCAAGGCTATATCTCAGTGTATCTCATGTTTTAGATTCATATTTTTGCCAGATTGGTTTTCCTGTTTAGGCACAGAGAGAAGAACTATTTTGATATGGTATGTTTAAGGAGACGGCCTGCATACCTTCTATGATGTGAGATAAACCAAAAAGGCAGAAAGAAAAGAAAAGAAACACGTCTGTGAGGTGAGCATTCTTCAGGTGCGGGTGTAAACATCGGATTCTAGCCTGCTGGAGTTCCCCTCCATGCGGTGCGTGTATAATGGACCTCCATTATCCCTTCATTAATTCTAATTTATGGATGAATACAATTCGGGGTGGGGTTGCGGGGGCGCTGGAGGAGGGAGGGGGGGGTGGGTGGGGGTCTCTCTGTCTGAGACAGCCTCTCTGTCTCAGGCATATGAGGCTGAACCCCCACCCACACCCCCTCCTTCTCTACTTGCCCTGCCCAGGTCTGGTCTTAAACATGGCTCCTGCATGAAGATATACAGCTGCTGTCAAGGGAAAGGTGTGAGTGAGCGAGGTGTTTGGCTTTCTGCAGCTGGCTTCTCCGTGTCTTGTCAGATATGATGAGTTTCCTGCTGGAGCGCGGAGAGCAGCAGGTACACAGAATCTTTCTCCCTGATGATGCTTGCTGGTTGCCATGGAGACAGTCAGTCAATACAAATGTGTTCGTGCTGTGCCGTGTTTTTTTTTCTTTTTTGACACACACACACACACACACACACACACACACACACACAGCCGCTCTCAGCCTCTGTCTGCTTCTCTCTCTTTCAATCTCTTTCTTCGTGTCTATGAATCACACGTGTTTGAGTTTCTCTTCTGACATGCGATCCATAATTCAGTAGCTCTTGCTAGCAGACAAAATAAAAAATCACACACAGAGGGAAAAAGCTCATCTCTCCACTCTTCCAAAAACCCACCACAGCTCTGTGTTCAGGCCCCACTGGGACCCACCTCTCCTCCAGCTGTGTTTGGTTTGTCTATGGTTTCAATTAGAGGCTATGGAAGACTTGAGTGAAAGTACCAGGAGGATGAATTCCTTGATGTGTCTGATACTACTGTTTGTCTCTCAGCCCTCTCCCTCTCCCTCTCTCTCTCTCTCTCTCTCTCCCTCCTCTTTTTTTTTGAAGCCCCAGCCGCTGCGCGCCTCAAATCTTCTGACCCCGAAATCTATAAATATGGCTGGCACTGGGTTCTGGTTGCCAAGGATCCCTCCTGAGTAGCTGATGTATGGAATAGCACTCCTTATTAATAGCTGTGACATGGGGGGCCTGTGGCGAGCACTGCATTGCAGCAACACCTCCTCTCTCTCTCTCTCTCTCTCTCTCTCTCTCTCTCTCTCCTCACACCACAGACATACTCGCACATACTCACACCCTCATGCTCCCCGCACTTGTCTTTCACACAACCTCTCTCTCTCCCTCTCTTTTCTTTCTACACATATCCCTCCCATGTATGAATTGGCACACACACACATAGCCTCCCTAATTCAGTCTCTCTCTCTCACACACACATACACACACACACACACACACACACACACACACACACACACACATACAATCGTGCTACTTCAGTGTTATCACTGCACTCTTGTTTTGCTTTGACCCAGGAGTAAGTGCCTCTTCTGACTACAGACAGACAGTCTGTCTGCGTGTTGTGTTTCTCCTATCCTATTCTACACACTCTTATTCCATGCAGATAGCATGTCAAGGTCAGCGTAGCATGTGTACACATCTGCTCATACTCAGATACATGCGTGCATGTTTATTATATATGTTTCTGTCTGTGTTTGTGGAAGTCGACTTCCATCCAGGGATCTCTTTCGCCTGTCTGCCTATCTCTCTCTGTCTCTCCATCTGTCTGTCTGCCTCTCTTAGTCTGTTTCTCTGTCTCTCTCGCTCTCTCTGTCTCCTGTCTGGGGAGCTGGCATGGGCAGGGCTTGCACAGATGGGCGTGCCGATTGCCCTGAGTCGGCAGAAAAACCTGATACGCCGCGTTCAGTCGTGCCATGGTGACTTTGCGGCTCCTCCAACCCCCGCCAATGCCAACACCCCTCCAGCACAAAGGCAGCGAGGGCGGGGAGGTAGGCTGGGCTGGAGTGGGGTGGGCCGGGGCACAGGTATTGATCTGCGGGACGCAGGCAGTTTTAATGGCAATCAAGCCAGACTGTGCATCTATTTAATCAAAGCCCAACTGTCCGGCTCCTCTCATGTGTCCATCTCTCTCTCTCTCTCTCTCTCTCTCTCTTCTCTCTCTCTCTTGCTCCCTTTCTACATCTCTCACTCTGTCGCTCTCTCTCCATCTCTGTCTCTCTCTCTCTCCATCTCTTTCTCTCTCACTCTGTCGCTCTCTCTCCATCCCCCTCTCTCTCTCTCTCTCTCTCTCTCTCTCCAACAGACACGATCCATTCAACCATCCAGTCATTACTTAAAGTGATTACATGGGACTGGCAGGCCGCAGTAAATCAGCCACATTCAAATCTGCTGTGGCGACACTGCTGGGTGCCTGTGGAAATCCACACTGATCCTAATGAACAACTCCCAGACATGGGAGCTGTGTTTGCAGAAGCTGTTTGCAGAAAAGAACAAGTGCCGTAAGTCTCCGAGGAGCAAATTTGAAATGTGGTGATAAATGTATAGACCTTTGTGTGAATGTTGGTATTTAATTTGAAGGGATTGGAGATTTTGTCGTGACTGGGATTTTTAAATTATTTCTTGTTTTGTTTGGTTCACCCGAGCCCCCTGAGCACCTGCCCCGGCCAATCACGGTCTAGAATTAGCCATCCGATACCTCAGGGAGAGGAGTTGTCCCTCGGTGCGTGTGTGACACTTGTGCCATGTGACAGGGTGCTAGGAATGCGCTCCCAGGAACGCCGAGGACTCCCTGGGATGCAGCGAGACAGCGGCAGTATGTGTGGCCCTCAGCGTGACAGACAGACACACACACACACACACACGCACACACACACACACAGACACACACAGACACACACACACACAGACACACACACAGACACACACACACACACCCATATACAGGCTAATGCCACTCAACTACACATACACTCTCTCGGCCAAATAAACACGCACACACACTGACACTAAAGGCATTCAGGAAAACACACATTTGAACAAACCTACTGTCTCATACCCATTGCACACAACCATGTGGCAGACGTACACACACAAAACCCTCCTAGCTTGTGGCTGCCACAGTGACAAACACAGACAGAGGTGTGCCTACCCCATCAGGCCAAATTACTGTCTGCTGATGGAGGCTCTATTTGGCTGATTGCTGGATTGTTTTTGCTTGATACCTAAGCATTCTGACAGTGATTTTTCTGTATGCCAATTCAGTCAATGTTATTGATTCATAGTCATGATCATTAGTCTTGTAAAATCCTGTGTCCTTGAGGGCATAGCTATTGGTCAATGTTTGGAGAGTCAGTACAACCTGGATGAAAATCTATACTGAAGAACGGAAATAATACTCCTAATGCATTTAGTTTATCTACTTCCAACATATTTGAATAAGCAAATAGCTGCATACAGTTTGGCCACTGAGTTACACTGGTCCATTTGCTCATTTCGGGTTGTGGAGAGAACAGTATTTTTTGCCTCTTTGTGCTCATAACTTCTTGGATGTCAGTTTGAGTGCTGATGTGAGCACTGTCCTCAGCAGAGCCCCTGTGCCCCCTGTCATGAGCTTTAGCCGCCAGAGAGAGATAGAGAGAGAGAAAGAGAGAGAGATAAAGAGAGACAGAGAGAGAGAGACAGAGAGAGAACAGAGATAGAGAGAAAGAGAGAGACAGAGAGAGAGAGAGAGAGAGAGACAGAGAGAGAGAGAGATTTAAAGAAAGAAAGACAGATAGACAGAGAAAGAGAGAGAGAGAGAGAGAAAGAGAGATAGAGATAGAAATAGAGAGATATGCCTTCACTCTCTATTGCTCTCGGTACGTCTCTCGCCTCTAACCCCACACACCCCTTTACCCTGCACAGCTCTTCTCTTCTCTGCTCGGCTGTCGGAGAAGGCTTGCGTGCCACGCTGCTGTCAGGCTCCGGTGGAGCGCCGTGGGGCCCCAAGTCAAAGGGCCACACAAGGACTCAGAGCAGACAAGGACGCTCAGCCAGCTGCGTCCTGAATGCTCACTGCAAAACTACGGCAGCTAGCACTGGCCTCAACAGACAGACTTATCTCAGACTTAGCAGACAGCTATCTCAGATCTGTTCGATCTCCCAGTTATATACTAACATGTATTAACCTGTCCAGGGCCACACAATAGATGAGAAGTAGCATGTCCAAAGCATTTACAGCAGCTCATCTCATTGAGAAACACTGCCTCTGTGTTCTCCACAAAGCTTTAATTAGACATCCTATCTGTTCTGAGGAAACAAGCAAAGGCACCGGAAGAGAGAATATTAGTCTTTAAGGGCTTGTGAAACAACTAAAACACCCTACAATATCATATAGACGTTCAGATTCCATGACCTGACATAGATATACTGTTTTAATATGGCATGGGACGCGTATTGCAAAGTGAACTGGTTTTAACTGGTCTGACCTACTTCTATGGCCTAATAAAAGATTCAGAGCCAACAGAGACCATCGCCATCAAAGGCATAGGCCTTCTTTGAGACGGCAGAGCCTGATTCTCTCACACAACACCGGATGACCCACTCACAAAAGCCATCAGTGTTGGGGAACGTGAAGTGGTGGCCCCCTGGGATCGCTCTGATGGAGACCAAACACGGCAATCAGTGCCGCTGCAGTGATATGGGTCACGATGACCGGCGAGGTCAACAGGATCTTCACTCCCCTTCACTCGTACATTGGAAAAGGGGGCCTGGCCATTGGTGCGCCACTGTACTCTGACGAGTGGGCAGGTTGACGTGATGGCTCGGACAGCCCGGAGGAATGAGGTTACATCCATCTCTGCGCCTGCCAAGGTCGCCCATTCCAAGACACCGCCATTCCCATTCCAAGCCTCTCCCCACTCCCATCGTCAAGCCCAGCCAACCCCCCTACCCCCTCCCACACACATTTCCACTGGAGTCAATGTGGCAATGAAATTGGGGGTTGGGCTGGGTGGAGTACGGTGGGGTGGGGGGTCTTTCAAAAATGGCACATTCCTCATTGTGAGGGGGCCGAGGACTGCTGGAGTTCTTTAAATTCTTTACAAGTTCTATAAATAATGCGTGGCGAGAAACCCTGCACTAACCCCCCCCCTCCATGCCCTCTACCTCCTCCTCCTTCCCCTCCCCCACTCTGCCAAGCCCCATTCCAAGGACGTTGGCTTGTCGAAACTCGTCTTCGCACTGCAGACAGGTGGCGTCCTGGAGACTGCGCAGGCCTCTGAAAATCCGGCAGCGTTCACCCAGTCTCTCGTCCGACTCGGACAGCACCTGCTAGGGTGCTCTGCCCCTACCAGACAGCTGGGGGTTTGGAGGTCTCCAGAGCTCGGGGAGACGGAACAGCCTCAGACATGCTGACCACTCCAGGCCAGGTGTGAGACGGAGTCATAAGAGACCCCTCGTGCGCCTGTAAGCGCTAGGCTTCTCGATGACAGTGGTCTGAATGAAATTGCAGAGGAAATGGTTGTGTCTTTGTTTGGTGAAACAGGTCCTGTAGCTGACAACCAGTTGACGACCTTTTGATGGTTTGACTGAGCTGTTTGAGTGACTACTAATGAAGCCATTCCTTCCCCAAGGTTATCCCCTAGGAAGCAGTCTGACAGTCTGGTATGTTGGATAAGACATCACTGACTAAATTCTAACAGAAACTGGGTGGCCTTTTCCAAGCATAGAGTAGGTCATCCGGTGTTCGTAATGACAAACGTCAATAGATCTATTGTCAGGATCATGCCTATGTTTGCAAGACAAACAATGATAGGCAGTTCCTTTGAACAGGATTGGTCTATGGGTCACATGCTTTCTCCGGTTACCTGTATTAGCTATTTGCATTTCCGTACTTGTATTCAGAGCCATGTGTAAAGACCAGGCACTCCTGGGCTTGAGTTTCAATGACCCAGTACACGTTAGGAGGGGAGTGCACAAACAGCAAAGCTGTAGGGCTCTTTGTGATATAAGGCACACCAACACCAGCAGTGAATTTGTTACAGGCAGTTAAATGCTGTGGGCCATCTCAGAGGCCCTAGACCGTGAATGTATACACTCCTGTCTCGGAGCAGGGTCCCTCATTGCTAAAAAGCCTCACACACATACATGCTGTATTAGAGGAGACATCAGCAGCAGCAGCAGCAGCAGCCTCATTCCTATTATTCCACTCCAATTCCAATGCCAGTTCACCCCTGAAAATCAATTCCCTCACCCAGGGGGAGGGCGGAAGGCAAGAGGCCCCCCACTTAAAACACACACCCATGGCGGCAGCGATGCCCCAGTGATGTTCCTCCCGTCAGTGGGGCGTGGAGGTGGAGGGGCAAGAGGGGGTTGGGGAGGACGAGAGAGAGGCTGAGGGACAGGACAGGGCAAGGCAGGACAGGGCTGACGGCTCGGCTAGGCGCGGCAGCCGATTCTTTCTCTCATCGCTCCAGATCGCTCCATTAGATCTGCAGTCTATTCGTCTGGCCCCGGCTCTGTCTCTTCCCCTCCCCTGCCCTCGTTCCCATGCCAGGCGAGACCTACTTCCTTTCATCTGGGCTTTTTCTCTGACACAGATACCCTGGCTGGCTGGGATTACTTGTGAAGGCGGCACTCTCTGCGCCGCCGCCGCCGCCGAGACACTTCAGACAGTAGCGCAGTGGCTGCAACGAGGATCCAAGTCCCATGTCCAGCAGCGAGTGTAATCCCATGAGTAATCCTCATGTTAGAGGGCCAGTGGTCTCACACACACACACACACATACACACACTTGCACCACAGATAATCCCGCTGGCAGAAACAAAACGTTGGAGAGTGGGTGGGTGGGTTGGGAGGGCGAGTAAGTGAGTGACTGAGGGAGTTAGGGATTTGATGGATAGTAGTCCCCGCTACTAGCTTTGTTCTCCCTCAGTGAGATCAGCCCCTCCACCCCTCCTTTTCTCTTAATTACCCAAGGTTTGCCGAGCACTGCTCTCTTTTTGTAGCCAATCGGCCCACCCCTTTCCAGCCTTATCGTTTTCTGCACAAGAGGCGGCGGGCGTCGCGCATTTGGCGGAGGCGGTTAATTGCTATGTTTGTTCTCTTTGATATCAGGATGAAGCCATGCACTGCCAACTCTCTCACTCTCCCAAATGCTATGCATGTTTAATTAGGTCTCATTTGCTTAAAATTATAATACCTCCTCTGGGTGATTTTACAAAGAGGTGCAAATGAACAATGCCGACCTCTGAATGTGTGACTTGCTCTCTCTTTCTCCCTCATTCCCATCCTCTCTGTCTATCTTTGGATCGTTGCACAGATATTCTCCGTGAAAATTGATCTATTAACAGTCATTCAGGGGGAAAAAATGTGCCATGCTCCTCTTCCTCCTGCTGCTTGATCTCCTCTTCCTCACTGCTGCCAGATCTCGGTTCATCTCTGTTCATTAATTCAACAGGGGCTTGGGTGTGGGGAGGGGAGTGGAGGGGGTGGAGAGCTGAGGTGGAGGGGCTGAAGGGGGAAGTAGGTCACATCCAGCTATCCTGGCTTTCTGTATTTGGGCCTCTGACCAATGAAAGCTCATGGAATCCTAATCACAGCCTGCCTGATCATTGATATCTAATAAACAGAGCTGCTATTGGGATAGTGCCCACTGTGTGTGTGTGTGTGTGTGTGTTTCAAAAAGGGGGGTTCATAGAAATAGTAGCACAACCAATCAGAATGAGTCCAATTTTATGTGTATGCATAAGCCAGAAATCTACTATAGGCTTCTCTCGAGGGGGGGGTGACCAGCAAGGCTACTCTGTTTTTGGTCATTTAAAGACACATGTGGGGTAACTGCCGGTGGACTGCAGTTTGATGCAGTGGGGTAAAAGAATACAAAGAGACTTTACCTGGATACTGCATCAAAACCTTGAGCCTCAAAATAGTGCAAGCTGCCCTCAGAGGGAATAGTAGCTCTGTGCCACTGACTTTAATGCAGCCTTCACCAATTACTCTACTAACATCACAAATATACTACACTTAAAGGATGATATTTCATCATTCCATTCAAGTGTTTTATTAGTAGTCCACAAGGTCATTTGTGGGCTCCTTCATGACAAATCTATGAAATGTGATCTATGGAATAGTTTGGAACAATCACAACAGTATTTTGTTGGTTATAACATTGACATCCTATGCAATTGTTTTCTGGATAGATCAAGTGTAATGTTGAAACACCACACCACCCTTAGCAAGTCTAAGTTGAGGACCAAAACCAATGAGGGGGCCTTCAGGGCCTTTAGATGACTAACAGCGTTGGAGAGGGAGTTCCTGTGTTTATGGGTAAGCTGCGTGCAGCACACACACACACACACACACACACACACACAAACACACACACACACACACGCGCGCGCAGATAGACATGCACGGACAGTGCAACACCCGCGCTGTGTACGCTACAGCTGCCAACCCTGTGCCCCTCTTTGATCAGCTGACACCATCTAATCTGTCCCTGCTCGCGCAGCCCAGCCACGGCACCGCGTGTAAACGGAGACGGGTATGAGCCAGTGCCAAGGACCACGCGAGGTACAGTAGGGCTTTCAACAGTATGGCGTGCAGCGGGGCTGGGCCGTGTGGTAATGTGAAGGGTTTTGTGAGAGCACTGCGGGGTCATATTTCTGTGGTTCAGAAGAATCCAGACACACTGGTGTTCCTGCTGCCCTGGCTCTGGCACTGTAAACAGGTATATCATTCGCCCCCTTCTGTGCTTGTTCTTGGAAAATGGCCTGCCAACTTGTCCAAACGCATTCGGAGAAATTGAGCGTGGATGCGGGGCTTGGTTGCATCACCACTGGGGGTTAATGGATCATGTCGTGATGGAGGATGGATGGAGGATGTGGTTGAGAGCCCAAAGCTGCGACATCGACACGTTCCCATGTCCCAGTTCCGCTGTCTGCCAACGCCCGCGGAACACTCGCAACCGTAACAACTCACTGGAAGTCACACCTGCATCTGAGAGGGAAGTGAGGGCTGAGAATTATTTAAGGGGCTCGACAAGCTGACAGTCTTTCGCGAGCCGAGCTCGACCTCCGAGAGTTCCAGTGCCTTGTTAAGCACAACCCGATAGCCCTCCACTATTGTAACGACTTGACTCAAGAGCCATGAAAGGGCTAAGAGGCTTGCCATGATTATTAATAATTTAAGACCTCCTCTGCATTCATGAATGTCCAAGCTTATTCACTGGTAATCCCATAGCAACGCCATACCTCTAGGGGGCTACTTTGCTTCAACATTGTTTAGCTTTCCTCATAAATAATATAATGCCACTGACGACTGTAAGCAAGCTTGCTCTAGTGGACGCTGGACACCAGATGTTAGAGAGCTCACCTGAACTCTCTCTGGTCCAGTCGCAACTTATTAGTGGTTTGTGGCCTGAATCTGTCAGGTTCGAGTGGTCCGCACTTGACAGAGAAAGTCCCTTGGTAGACTGTGTAGAGACATGAGGTTTGGGACACGTCAGGCACAGTTACATGCAACATTCATTCTAGCCTCCAGTTCCGTGCAGTCAGGCTCTGGCTGGTCGAAGCAAAATGGCCACTGCCATTAATCAGCAAGATACTCAGATTTCAGCGGGATGTCATTTTTTTTCCTTTGCCAGCCTGGAGAACATGGCCACCAACCCTTGATGACTGCACCCAGTGAGTGGCCTGTTTCTATTTTTCATGGCGGACCGCAGCCATGGTGAATTATGCCGTTTGATCCGTGCTAACGAGTGTGGGGTGAGTGGTACTTCATAATTAATTAAAAGAGGCGACCGACGTGGAGGCACATGAAAAGGGTGTGTGTGTGTGTGTGTGTGTGTGTGTGTGTGTGTGTGTGTGTGTGTGTGTGTGTGTGTGTGTGTGTGTGTGTGTGTGCGTGTATGTGTGTGTGCGCCTCACCTGCTGGGCTCTCCCACTCAATAATTCAGATGTTTAAACTCACAGTCAGCTGTGGGTGATGGGGTGGGATGGGGTGGGTCGTGAAACAAAAACAGCCCACAGGAGAAAAGGTCAGAGAGACTCAGCTGTGGAGGGGTATGTTAGAGGGTGACTGTGCAATAAACCACAGAGTCAGGCTCAAGGGATACAAAAGGGACTTGGGAGAAGGTAAATGCGTAGCCTGGCCTGGATTGAAAGACTTCAACAGATGTTACTCAAAAAAAGTGTGTCACGGCGAGTGAATCTAAATTCTGATTTAATCTGATGTTTGTTTTATGTCTTGGAAAACCTTGATGTGTTACGTTGATAGAGGCCCAGCTGTGGATTGGTAACGGTTTTGTGCCTCAAGTGCATGCTGACACAGATGCCAGGGGGGCCGGTAAACAGTGACGTCAGACTCATACCAGCTGTTGTGTGTGTGGCGCACGGGCACGCAGCTCATAATTCTATTATTACATCGACCAGTTTCATGCCACTGAAATCTGTACACAGTACAACAGGTGTGCCCCACATGAACAAGGGGAAAGCATGGGCGTGCACACACACACTCACACACACACACACACACACACACACACACACACACACACACCCAAACACATTATGAAGAGTAAATCTTAGCTGCATATTAATGTTTTTAGTGTTTGCCATGGGCTAGCGTCGGGCCGGCATCCACCAGACACACACACACACACACACACACACACACACACACACACACACACACACACACACACAGAATGGCTGACCACACACGTTGGCTGGGTAATAATATGCTAAAATGGGCTCCTCATCCCAAGGGCCATTTCCTCACTTACGCCCACAAGCATGAGCATGCAGGGGCTAGGTGTGAGCAAATGTCTGATGACTAAATGAGGCTGCTCCTCCATCTTATATTTCACCCCCCGACAGACAAAACAGTTGTTGGGACATTGTGAAGGACAAAGAGGAATGTACTCTCCCATAGAATGGCTATGTAGTACTGAGTACAATACATAAAAATGGTTAACACTTGTTATAGATGTATTCAAGATCAGTGTCAGTGTCAAGGTTGGCAACATTTCAACTGAGGAATCCTCTCAAAACAAGTCCCAAAAAAATATGGCAAAAGGATTTCTGAGAATACAAAGGTCATTGCGACATGCTTTCCCATTTAGTCATTAGTGTATATAAGTTTACAGAAGTTCTGTTGTAACGTCTACTCTGAAGGTGCAGATGAGATAAAAATGCAGACAAGGTTCAGACTGAAACCGACACAAAGAGACTAGACGCACAGACACACTTGGAACGTGTTTGCTGTTTATTCATAAATAAATGAACCCATGGCCAGCATCGCAATCACTGAGACACGGAGAACTGACGTGGCTGGAGAGGCCGTTAGTGTGTGCCCCGAGGACATGCACTCAGAAGCGTAGACCAATGCCTAGGATTTATCCCTCAACCATGACTTAATTATCTAATAGAATCTACTGAGGTTTATCTAATTGAATAATTGATGACCGCATGGTAAACAACTCCTGGGGAACTATGGAAAGACAAAACGGCTCTTCTCATTTTTTCACCCCCCCCCCCAACCCCCCACACACACACACACACACACACACACACACACACAACACCCCCACCCGTACTCTATACATGGCGGCATTCCACTCACGGACGACCTAACAGGGGCAGAGGGACGAAGGGAGTCAGTCTGGTGACAAAGCGACAGCCCTAACCGGAGCCATGAAAGGCAAGGGCTAATGCTGTCAGTAGGAGGAAGGGGCTGGTTTGGAATGATAAAGGATGGAGGTTAGGAGGCTGGGGTGGGGGTGGGGGGCGCTTCTTGCAGTTGGTTGTGGGAGTTAAGTGGTGGAGACGGAGAGGATGGAGGATGGGGGGGTGCTGCTTTAAGGAAGCCTCTGGCCAAAGAGAACTGCTGAGGGGGAGTAGGGGTGTAGTGGGGCGGGGTATAGGAAAGAGAGAGAGAGAGAGAGAGAGAGAGAGAGAGAGAGAGAGAGAGAGAGAGAGGAAGGAAGGAAAAGAGACAAAGAGAAACAAAGACAAGGAGGAGAAGAAAAAAAAACAACAAATAAAAACAAAAACAACTATTAGTATAATTGTATGTTATGTTCTAAAGCCTGTTTAGAGCCATCTCTCCTGTGTTTTGACCATACAAGGCTATTAATTTGCTGAACTGAATTTGCGATAGGAGAGAGAGAGAGACAGAGACAGAGAGAGAGAGAGACAGAGAGAATGAGGGAGGGAGAGGCATACATTACTGTTGAATGTTGGGGGAGATGCAGGAGTGGAACATTCTTGTTAGAGGAGCAGATCTACGGCTCCCGACAGACTAAACACTGAAATACACACTGCCAGGTGAGAGCACAGACCCACATGCAGACTGCAGAACACTTCATACAGAAGAGTATGCAATCTTGGGAAAAAAATAATGCAGTAACTGAAAACACAGCCATGGTCAGCTGTCTTACACCATTCCATTTAGGTTTGTAGGTCAGGTATTGTGTATTTGTCAACCATCTAAGAAGCAGATCAGGGGTTTTAAGCAAATGCCCACAAAGGCGGCCATTCTCCCAGCTCATCAGCACTCTGGACACTGCCTCCCCATCGCCGGCTCCCTTTGATTAACGAGGCACGGCTCCCATCCCTGTGGCCCTCCACCAGGAGCCATAATCCAATGCAAATCAATTCCATGCCATCCAGCAGTGGGAGAGGGAGCTGGAGCACAAAGCCTGGGATGTCTCTTGCATGTATAGCACATGCTGGCCCTCCGATAATCAGACTAACGGAGGAGGAGCAGGAGGAGGAGGAGGAGGAGGAGGAGGAGGAGGAGGAGGAGGACGACGAGAGGTTGGGGATCTTTCTACCTGCAGCGCCCTGTCTTGCCTGTTCTCCCCGGTTGAATGGCTGACTGACCGGCCTCATCTGATGTTAATGCTAATGCTAAATGCTAAAGCTAAGTCTGCCGGAGGAGAGAGGATCCTCGCTGGCAGTGGGGGCGCCATGGCAACGGCAGAGCCCAGCAAAATATATGGCAAATAGATGCCGAGCCCCATTCTGACAAGGGAGCTGGCAGCAGGGCTGTGAGAGACACTGATGAGACAGAGAGAGAGGGAGAGAGGGAGATATGTGTGTGAGAGAAAGAGAGAGAGATGTGAGAGGGTAAGAGATAAAGAGACAGAGATAGAAATAGAATGATACATCACATAGTTCTGAAATAATGCACCATATTAGAGGCTGACAGAGTGATATAAATACAAGGTAATTTAATGTAAAATATGAGGTGAAAAACTAAGATGGCAAGAATGAAAAGTGTTAGAGAGAGAGAGAGAAAGAGAGAGAGAGAGAGAGAGAGAGAGAGACAGACTGAGGCAGAAGGAGGAAAAGAGCAATGTGGGGGAGGTGTGGAAAGCAGGTGAAAGAGAGAGAGAAAGAAAGAGAGTGAGAGAGAGAGAGAGAGAGAGAGAGGAGGGGAGAGTGTTTGCCGAGTGATGCTATTAAAACAGCGTGAAATGTGCACTGTGTACCTGCGAGGGGACTGGGATATGTACCTCCCTCCCACGCCCCACGCCGCATTAATTCCAGTACAGTGCATCTGTTTGATTCAGCAACTGGTGAACTGAGTGTCTGAGAGGGGGAGGATGAGGACGCGGGTGTTTGCTCTCTGCTCGCTGCTGCTGCTGAAGTTTGGATAAAGCAGGTGCCAGCGAGAGACAAATCAATATTTTGTTCTGCTCAGGCAAAGCGGTAACAAGGATGTCTGCTTCAGCGGATGTTCACAGAGGTCGTCTTCATTGCTCCTCTCTCGGAAAGGGACGATAAGTAGAGTGACGCAGGAGAAGAAAAGGAGGGATGGGAGAGGAGAGAGAGGGAAAGAGACGGAGAGGGAGAGGGAGAGGGACATGGGGCTATTGGGCAGTAAATAATGCCGGTTTGCTGAGTGGAGTGGGAGTGGGATAACGTGTGGGTCTGCTCCCGTGGAAAGGGGAATTTTCCATGTCTGTCAATCACTCCTCGGGGAAGACGGCCTCTCAGTTAGGAATGGCTGTCTCCTGCTGAGGTGCTCTTTTGCTCTCTCTCTCTCTCTCTCTCTCTCTCTTTCTTCACCCCCCCTCCATCTCTCTCTCCCTGTCCTCTCCCTCATCTATCCACTTGCCGCTCCTCTCTTTCCTCAGACACTCTTTTAATCTTCCTGTCATTTTTCACGCCCTCTCCTCTCATCTTCCTTTGTACTCAATCCACTCTCTTCCATTTGTCCCTCGTTTCTCGTTTCTCTCCTCTCCCCTAACTCTGCTCTCTCTCTCCCCTTCATCCCCTCATTTTTCCTTTTTCCCCCTCTCATCAGCTCCTGTCAGTAACCCCTAACTGGAGGTGAGAGGTGTCTTAGCCTCCCCTCCACACACACACACACACACACACCCCTCCCTCCGCTCGTGATTTCCGTGCTGTTGCCATGAGGATGGGGGCCAGCTGTGAGGCTGGGCCTCGGGGACGCGACACGGTCGAGTGCAAAATGGCCACCTGGCACACGCTGGGTTCTGGGAAGCAAATCAGAACTGGCCGTCCATGAGCCTGGTGGGGTTCGGGGATGGGAAGAAGCCCCTTCGTTCTCGGCAGACTCGGCAGACACGGCAGACGAGCACATCGAGCACAAGCACAAACAGTGGATGTGGCATGGGCAGAAAAAACACTTCCTCAGAGAGAGATGAGGAATCATATCAAAGTTTTATAACGCTAATTACATGCTTAATTACACTCGTAACAATACAATCACCACATAAAATATTGTATAGATCCTACAGAAGATGCCCCGTGCCAATACCAGAGTGCAGCACTATTTTGATGCATCATTGGTACCTGCAGCACAGTAACACTGAACTGCAAAAGCCAACAATTGTTAGCGGCCCAATGAGACTAAACATACCGGTATTCCCTACTTTAGTCTGCTCTGTAGCCTACACCTCTGGCCATTATGGAGCCCAAAGTGTCACATAAACACAAACAAAGTCTGCTGAATACAGAGCCAGTTTTATAATCACAGTCATCATGAGGCTCTGTTTGGCTATCAGCGGGTCCACACCCAGACAGTGATAGAAGCGGAGGACCAGAGAAAGAAAGAGACTACAGAGAGCTAAGAGAGCGAGAAAGGGAGAGAGATGGAGAGATGGGAGAAAGGCAGGGTGGCTATTTTGGGTTGATGCCACAGCAAAAGCACGGCCACATGCTCCACAGACACCAGTGCCCACTCGCAGGGTCTGTTTACAAGCAGGCCAATGGGGCCTCTCCGCCAGGCCTTTCTCCATGCACACCGACAAACCACAGACGGGTGTTGCGCATTAGCACAAACCGACTTGTACTTTTATAAACATCGGTTGTATATTTGTGGAGCAGCTCAGCATCTCCCAGGGATGAGCTCCTAGCAAATGCACCAAGCCTCATGTTAACTCACAGTTACGTTTTTACGATAGGCTGTATCGTACATGCAGCTAACTGATCTAGCCTCTGATGTTTGGCTTTAAAAGACTTCCGGAGGTACCCTTTGGCCTCTGAGGTGTTTGACTGTTCTGAGAGACTGAAAAAAAAAGCCCATGGTTGCCGTGCCAGAGTTAATTCTCCGAGACTCCCATTAGTGGAATGAGCTCTCTGAGCATGTGGCATTATGATGGCCGAGCTCAGCCCTCCACAGCCGGGATTATACATCACACTGAAGTGATAAGGAGTGATTCATAGCGCAGAAAATCTGGAACTGGAAGAAAAAACGGGGTAAGGAAAGACGAAGATTAAATACTGTTGTAAAAAAAGTATATGATAAATAGAGGGATATAGAGAACTAAGTAATCTTTGGATAAGACACGTGTGTGTATGGATCTAATCCTGTAGATTTAACATTTAAAAGTGCTCTAAAAAGGGCCTTTTGATTTGAGGGTATTCCCCCAGTGGAAATGCTCTTCAAACGTTCCCTTCGTGCCCAGTCCCAGGCCAGCATCACAGAGGGCCTGAGCGGAGTGGTGGCGCAGCATGGATGGTGCGGTCGCTTTGCTCTCTGAAAAGCCTTCCTATTTATTAACCCCTGTGGAGGGGACCCGGCACGCACGCTAGCAGATAGCGGCTAGCTTCAGCTGCAGATGACTAGCATTAGCGGGCTCCGCAAACCACAGCCTAAAATTAGACCCCAGGGGTAAGTGGTGGGTCTACTCCCTGCCCCATCTCTGCAGGAAGCCTGTGTGTGGTGGCAGAAGGGGACCACAAGCCACCACCCCACACAAACACACACACACACACACACACTCCACACCGCACCACCCACTAGCTCCACTCCACCCCACTCCACTGATGTTACCACTCTGTCAGACACATGTTAGCTTTCGAGTTTTCTATGAATAGAATACTTTTTTTTCAAAAAGGGCTGTACAGAAAGAGATTACACCTAGCCCTATACACACTGATTACCTCAAAACATCAGGCCTGGCACACGTACTGTGCATAGTATTGTCGGACGCCCACACACGCACGCACATGCAGAGACACATGCCCGCTGGCACACGCGGTTAAGCCTCTCCTGCGCCAGCTGTGCCTCCACCTCGCCCCACACGCAGGGGCCAAAGCCCTCCAGGCGGCCATGACAGGGAGAGGTACAGGAAGAGGCGACTCCTGGTCCAGATACTATGGGCCTGTGTCCACCAATCGCGTTTTTAGCGCTGACAGCGCCCTAAACCTCATTTTCAGAGCGCTTCAGTCAAGTGTTTATTGTTGCCACTTGCCAGGTTACGAAGTTTTGATTGGTCATCAAGAGAGAAGTGACATTGATGAGCCCGGCGCTGTTCTAAAAGTTGAACAGATTTCAACTTTCACCGCTCTGAGTGCTGCAAAAAAAACGGTCAGCAGCGAGGACTTTTTTCCGCCAAAGGCGTTGAGCGCTGTGAACGCTGAACTTCATGGGATTTGTATAGACCCTTTCATCAATAAAAACAAAAACAATGCTTGAACGTTCTATTTGGGCCCCAATCTACTTCCTCTGCATTAAGATAACATATGGAATGTTAAAAAGGAAGTCTTGTGGGGCCAACTATGATGCTGATAATGGAACTCTCTTGAAAGGGTCCATAGAAAATAGCCACCGTAGGCGCAAAAAACATGATTGGTGGACACCGGCCCTAAATGTCTTCCACACTGTTTTACTATGGCAACGTTTCCTCCTCTGTTTTGTTATTGAACGGCCACTCTTTCTTAGTCTGTCTCTTTTTCCTTTTTTCTTCGCACATAAGGCGGAAAGCGACGCAGGAGAAACAGCAGGCCGCCCCGTCACCTAGGAGAGGGTGTTGACAGTGACTCAGCCTCTGCTCGCTCGGCAGTGACCTTCCCGAACAGCCATCACTCAGTGCATTAAAGCGATGAAGCCCTGCAAGGTGACTGACTTAGCAGCTGAGGGTGACTCCAAAACACACTGGGGAAGTGGGGAGATGGAGAGGGGTAAGATGAGTCTGACACATCTGTTGTATGGACGCCTTTGATCATGTGAAAAGAACAGGACTAAAGAGTGGGATTAGCTAGGTTGGGGGGGTGGAAAAGGGAGGGGAAGGGAGGGGTTCTGAGGTAAGTAAAGGTGCCTGATAAGATTTGGGGTGGCTAATTACGGGGCAGGAGCTTACCTCGGCTACCAGTTGCCAGGTCGGCCACTTTCTGGAAGGCATCGAGGAAGGCAGCCACGGCAACCACTGTTGTCCTACAAAAAACAACAACAACAACAAACAAATGTGATAGACATCTTTGGCATAGACCTTACACCTTTAGGCCAATCTCTCCACTCTCCTCTGAAGGCTTGTTTATTTCAGCGAAAATCGAGGACAAAGACATAAAATTACATCCTGTGCAAAATTTGATCAAATTGGGATTATGCCTGAAACGTCACCTTAACCCTCATTTCCAAAGTTGGTCTCAGCTGGATTAAAAATCCTCTTCCATAACAAGCCTGCCCTTGTGGCTTTAAAATCAGCCAAATGGTCCCTGGCCCAGCAGGCAGAACTTAACCTGCTCAGCTGGGGTCCTGTGGGATGGCGTGTTATGAGTTGGGGGTTCATTACAGGTCACCAAATACAAATCAGCCAGGAGCAGCCAAGAGTGGTGTTATGTGGAAAAATGCGTTTTTTGTGTGTCTTTGTCTCCTGCCTGTCTTTGAGCCAAATTAGATGTGTGCAGCTCAGCCACACGCTCTTGGCTATTTTAAGACAAACATCACATTTTCTCAAAGGTGCGCTTATAGCTCTGCTGACTCGGAAGGCGTCCCAAAAAAAGCCTAGCCTCGATCTGCTGGGTAGAGAGCATGTGTGTGCAGTCGGCACCTCATCCTATATACCGCAATGCTTTCACAGAAGAGCCAATTATCACAACTTGTGTGAGTGTGAAGACACACGGCTCCTGGCAATTTGCAATTTGCATCTCCTCTTTCACTTTGCCCTGGTCTTGTGTTCTGGTTTAGGGTTTGTTGAGGAGACTGACACCTCCGTGGAAAAAGGGGTACACGAGACTCAGGGGTGGCCCACATGCATATGAATAGACTTCAACTTTCGGGGGCCCCTCTCTAACCCCACTGAACCCCCACCCCCCCACCTCAGCCCTCGAAACTGGAGCTTAGGGTAAAGATCGCCAGCTTTGAGAGACAGAGGAATCTGGAGTTGGAAGCGGGTTAAACTGCTGTAACCTCTGGCCCAGAATAGATCACCTGCCACACAGTGCCAGTCTCCTCTGCCGAGATAATGAGTTTATGATTTGATCATTAATCTCGCCTGATGAAAGGTTAATTGAGTTTTGGGTTGCCTGCTCTGTTTTTTCCTTCAGCTCCTTTCTTCCTTCCTCCTCGTTTGGGTGTCTCACGTGGAGTTCTCTGGTGACCTTCAGCCCTGGTTTGGCACTTGGCAGAATCTGTGAGCTCGGTGCCAAACGCACCGATCCAAAACACGCCGGCGAGGGAGGGCCAAAGGGCCACGCCTCATCTGCTTGCTTACTTGACGAGGCTGATAACAAGCCTCATCAGTGAGGCCGAGGCAGGGGAGATGAAATCTAAGACTCACGCCTGGGGAGACTGGGTGAGGAGGGGAGAGGAGGAGTGGTGGGTCGGGGTGGTAGTGGTGGGGTGTCCATGTGTGCTGTTGGTACATGTCTCACCTGAGCTGGGACTGCAGTTTGCCAGCTTTGCTGATGAAGTCCTCCCACACTGGATAGCTGCTCTGGGGAGATAAAAAACACAGAGAAGGCATTTGAGAGAAGAGTACAAAAAACATACATGAACACACACACACACACACACACACACACACACACACATGCATACACAAGCACACAAACACACCCACACACAAACAGAACACAGTGAAGGACACAGTGATAAACACATGCACAAAGCACATACAGTAAACACACACACGAGGACACACATACACAGAGATAAAAGACGACAGGCAGCCACCCTGATGCAAATCTATCACTGGCTCTGCGAGATGCCAGATTTCTCCAGTCTCTGTGGCGCAGGGTGTGCAGCAGAGATGGGATCAAACGAACCCAGCCAGAGCACACATCAAGGGATAAAGCTTGACTTTTGGGACTGTGTAAAATGGAGGACAAACGCACGTACAAAACCGGCACGGATGAAACAGTACAGTTAAGCGGATGCCGAGCTGAAGGAGAATGGCAGAGGAGAGGGATGGTCCTCTCGGCCTCATTAATCTGGAGGGAACACAAACATGGTGGACGCTGAGAGCACGATGAGACCCCATTTACGGCTAACTACACTCTGGTTATATTATGCTGTCTGCCTGGCTTTGAACTGGATGGTCCCTCTATCTCTCTCTCTCCTTCTCTCTCTATCTCCCCCTTCCTCTCTCCCTTTCTCTCTATAGCCCTCTTTCCTCCTTTTCCCTCTTTCTCTCATTATCTTTCTTTTCCTTTCTTTCTCCTCTCTCTCTCATTTTTTCTCTATATTCCTTTCTCTCTCTTCATCTCTCTCCCTCTTTCTTTCCATCTCTTTTCCCTTCTTTCTCCCCTCTCCCTCTCTCTCTCTTTCTCTCTCTCTCTCCTTTAAGCAAAAAGTGGGCCAGAATGTATAAACTAAAAGGCAGCGGGCAGGGAGGCCAGAGCTGGCTGGACACATCCTGCGTTTTTGCTGTGCATGTCTGTGGTCGGGACAAAGCATCTGTCCGTGACGCGGTGCAGCCTGGATCAAAACCAGCATGCCCACACCACAGCTGGTTAGCCTAGATACCACAGAGGTCAACTAGGGCTGACCTTATCCCCTATGACCTGGGGAGTCCTGGCTATCTGATGTAAGGAGACAAGAACAGATGAACCAATTCATGTGGAACATGTGGTCAGTTGAAGATGCCATTCCTCTTAGGAATGGCATCTTCAAAATTCCTCTTTGTCTCTCTACCAACAATGACAAAGGACAACCTCATGACCATCTCCATTTGTTGTCTGGTGGCTGTAAGAGACATAAGTGTGTTCTTCACTTTGATGCCGACACCTTCTTTTGTCAGATATGAAATTACCTTCATTAACTGTCTGATTCTGTAGCACCCCACCCCCAACAGAGAGATCACCCACCAACCCCCTCTCTGCAGCAGGAGTTGGACGTCTGACATCTCAACACCTGCTTTCGCCCAACCCCCCAATCAACCCTGGCTCTGTTTTTATTTCCCTCTCATATTGTGTGGTGCCCTACAACTGTTGCCGTGACAACATGCGGAAAAGGGCTGTGGTGCGGGGACGATGACGCTGCAGTTCGATCTCCCTAGCAGCAGCTCCGTCAGCATGCTTTCTCCTCACACAAACCACCAAAGAAACACACACACACACACACAAACAAACACACACACATGCCCACACACACACACACACCAACCACATCTCCCATTCAGACAAATCAGAGCATTACTCCTACAAACAATCATCCAGAACATCTCTCTCTCTCTGTGTTGGAAGCCTGTTAGGCGTTCGATGCGCCTGTCTGTGTGTGTGTGTGTGAGCAGCACAGATGCACATGTGCCTATGCGCTCACTTGCTGTGGGGCGGCCTGTGGTGCAGGACTATAAAGCTGTCACCCTGGTAATGGCTGTGTGGGTTTTCCTGGAACCGTGGCGTTTTGGAGGGCCCAGGCTTTCCCTCCGTAATTCCATCTCCTGACACCCCCCAGAGAGAGGATTACTGTGGCCCGGGCGATTACGACAGACTATTCAGATGAAGAGTTATTTTGACTAATAAGAGAAAGTGCATGAAATACTCGCAATCACATTAACTTTAAACCCCCAGCCTGTTCAAATTCCATTTTGAGACAGGGGGAGGGGTGCGAGGAAAGTTAGTGAGACAGAGAGACAGTGGAGATGAACCTACCCCTTAAATGAGGGATTTTAATAATGCTGATGCTGCCAGAGGGCTACAGGCCATGTGTGAAAGTATTTTAAGAAATTGAAAGCTAATCTTGGCAGCGTGTTAAGTTAAGTATGTCTCGCAGTAATAAGATTGTAATTGATCCAGGCCATTCATTCAATTCAGTTAGAGGGTGGTCTCATAAAGAAGGGCCTTTTTTGTAGCCTATGGAAAAATGTCTATATTACATGGAAGGCTTGAGTTACGCTAATGAATGAGAATACATCTGTTCACACAATGAAGCTATGCGAACCGCCTATTCATAATTTATTAATAGGTGCACGACATGTGCACACACATACATACCCCCCCCCCCCCCATACACACACACACACACACAAAAGCCATGACATACTGATTCAATTTAGCAGAAAAGGTACTTATTAGCAAATACCCACAGAATGTATCTAACCCACCATCTCTTGCTCACATACTCTAAACATCTCTCTGTGGAAAATCCCTTGCCACACAATACAAGATTATTCTAGGGCTTACAGAATGCCATTTGTGAAATGATTCATGTTACAGTATCATTCCAGCCAAGAGCCAATAGGCCCTTCAGTTATGACAAGGACCAAGTAACTGAGACCTCTTCATTCACAGGGTAGCTTCAGGCAAAGACAAAATAAAGCTTTTGAATCAAGACCTACTGCTGCAGATGGAGATGCAGTTGTATTCCCAGATGTGTGAAAAGTATTCAAAGGTTCAAACCTGTAACTGACATTTCTTTAATATCAACAGATGATTCAGTATGCAGAACCTGTAAGAGCATTCTTCAAAATATGTTTAACTGGTGATTAGTATCTACAATGGCACAACTTCCAAATAATGACTGACAAGTTGCATAGTCTGTACAGCTTTTCAGTGTTCTTTTAACAGACCTAGTTGTATTAATGGTTACTTCTGGCAGTATTTAGATACCTGCCAGTTGGATCAATAGTCTCAACTCTCAATGTAAGTACACAGCTAGGTTTTCCTTAATGACAATTAATGTATTAACCACAACCAGAACAGAACTTCATTCACACTCAATATAAATACATCCAACATGATATAGGCCTAAACATAGACAATTAAACAGCGATATGGAGAATCACAAATAGATGGACATTCATCTTTTCTCCCCTTTCAACCCAGTTCTGACCATTCACCCCCCCAAATGGCAGCCCAACTCGCTTGGCCCCGCTAATGCTACGGCTAACCTCTCTGGCCTTTGAGGTCACCTGCCACTTCCCGCATTCCATAATCTGGAACAGGTGTGGACGCGGCTATGAATGGAGGGTAGCACTGCGAACCAACCAATTGTGCCGCTTTCTTTTGATCATCTCCGGGAAGACCTTTCATTTAGCGCCAAAGTAAAAATGAATAGCCTAAACCTTAAGGTTTGACTCGGTGTGCCCAAGTTTCAGTCGCTGAAACAGTCAAAAGATAAACTATTACTTCTGGTATCATACTTTATGTGCGTAATAGACCATAACCGTTGTGGAAAACAGAAGGCACAAATAGCCGAAACAAACGATGTTCTACCACACATGATAAGACAGAGCCGTTGACATCACTTATTCTTGACACTCAGGACTCTCTTTAATTAGTAATTTAACGAGACTCATTCTCGCAGCTGGTAGGCTATGTTATCAGATCTGTTACATTGTTGTAAACCACTCTTCTCAATTTCCTCCAAATAAGCGTCTTTGCAGGAGCTAGAACATGCTAAGAATAGCAGATAATTGACATAGACAGGCCAACCTTGACTGTGCATTCATAGGCATTATACAAATCGCGTCACACAAGACATGAGACAAATACAGTAAGCTACAGTTCAATGCCACATATGACAAAGACATCGTAAACGCCTTGTCATTCGGCCTCAGTCAAAATGTGGACTTTAACCACAGTGACGCTCTCTGTGTGTGTCCAACCGCTATCTAGCCGATAAGCAAAGTCATAGCGTAGACTATAGTACAGTCACTCATTCGATACTGGTTCATGTAAAAAGTACCAAAAGGGTGGACGTTAATATTTCATATTGTGTTACCTTCATGTCGCCAATGACTGTTTGAAAAAGTCCTCCAAGCGCACTGCATTCTCTCTCCATCACCGTCTCCATTTTCTACCCTGCGTTTATTGTTTATTCTGCAAACACCCTGGTGTAATTTGTTTACTCTCGTTTCCTGGAGAGGTACCACCAAATTCTGTAGACAGCAGCCGTTTTTTTTCTACTAGAGGTGTAATTCCGCTCAGAGACTTCTGCGGTATCCCGTCTGCGTGAATAGCCTATACGCAGCACTCTCCTACGATGGAGAGGAAAATTCATTGAACGACTGCGACCAGATTTCAAGGCAGTCGTAGTTTCCACGCTGGTTTAAGTTCCATGGTTTCATTCCAGGGAGAAAATCCAAAACGTTGTGTAGCCTATAAACAATTCAGAAAAAAGCTAAACCCTGTGAGGTTTTTTGTTATATGAAAAAAAGATGTGTCCACTAAGCGTCTACCTAAGTCAATGCTATTTCAAGTGAGTTCCGACTCTGCTTACTTCAACTTTAAGCAATACAGATCGCTCTGATGCGCGCGCCCCTCAGCGCAGCCGCGTGTAAACGCATTGCCCCGCCTTTGTAGGCTACACTACATCTGAAGCTAACAGGTTAACGGTAAAACATTCAGCTCTATGAAGTGCAAGACATTAACACAGATAATTTCTGCTTGATGAACTGCTTTTCTTAATTATTTCCAATCATTAAAATATTCTTGGAAAGGTTCATTTCAGGTTGTACAATAATTATCTGACCTGCCACCTGTTGTGTATCATGGATATCCCATTTTAACACTATACAGAGTATGTTTATATTACGACAACAAGGTAGGCTATCCTCGTGAGGTCCTGAAAATGAGTAGCCAGCCGGGTTCTAAATAACCTCATAAATTTGGTTATAGCGCAGCAGCGCCACACCGTGACCATCTTTTACAAGGCGTAGCCTAATATCTATTTCAATAAACTAAAACCTAAGCGATTGGAGACAAATATTCTTGATACAAGTTTTTGACTACTGCACAAAAAAAAAAGCAGCATACTTAATTTTACATCTGAAAGATTCAATGGTTTTATATTTAGTCCAAATAGCTTGGTGCCCTACAGGAACAGATGGTGTATGAGCAACCCCTGAAAATGACTTAATGTATTGTTCAGGATATGACTGTCTCTTATTGTATAAGTTTATAAGTTGACGTCACTATCTCGTTAAACCGGGTGTCCACTAGAGGTCTCCATGCGATTTCTCACTACTGCTTGAATTAATTCCAAATTATTGTTTTATGCTTTAGCTGCAAAGCATGGACATATGTAAAATAGGCTACACTTCAGTGATGTGTTATATTAGTATTGGGTAGAGGGTGAGGGAATTGTCTCCATGTGTCATGTCAAGGAGAGGTTTTGTATGTGCTGCTGTCATTGATTCAATTATCTAAAAATAATGTTGGAAGGGGAGTTAATATAGCTGAATAGCTGAATATTATCTGAAGATATCAGAAGAATACTTGGTAACACTTTATAATAACTACACACAATTAATCATTTATTAAGCCTTTGTTACTTATTAGTTAATGGTTTGTTCATCATTAGTAATTTCCTGTTCATACATAATTTATCATCAGTAAAGCTGGTCTGATACACATGTCAATTAAATTGAAGGCCAATCGACATAACAGTGAAAGCCAGGAATTGAACCCCCAACTTTTCAGGCTACTGCATGCTAGTCCAACTCCTTATCCACTACACTACCTTGACCCAGACAGAAACCCATGCAAGAGTTTCTGTTTTCTTCTATTACACACTGTTAAGCATTTATTAAACATCTGCAAACTATTATTAAATGCTGTATTCTTCGTTTGTAAAGCATTATTCCTACATTAATTCTCATCTGTAAATCGTGCTTACGCACAGTTAAAAATGGTTTGTTCATAGTAAATACGCATATCTATATTACATTTTTGAAATGACTGTTGTAATACCACTGGGCAGAGGTAGTGTAGTGGATAGGGAGCCAGGTTAACATGTAGTAACCTATTAAGTTGGGGGTACAAAACTTGGTGTCCTCCAATCTGGCTTTGCCCTTTAATTTCATTGGCATGTGTAAGTCGCTTTGGGTGGAAGTTTTGGCTAATGGAATAAATGCAAGAGTAAACTTTATAACACATTTGTAAATGTGTTGCAAGGCATAAAACGTCCTCACTTGATGATGGATGAGCTCACAAAATATCATTAACTAACCACTTGTAACTCCTGAGTTAATTATTAATTATAGTATTAGGAAGTGGTTTATAAAATATGTATCCTCACCCTAACTAATCATTAGTGCATGTGTATGTAACAACTGTTAAATAATGGAAATATTACTTAATCAAAAACATATTATTGCATAATTTATTAAGTATTAACAATAATGTATAAACATATTTTAGATATAGGCTTATTTACTGTGAACAAACTATTTATAACTGTGTGAACAAATGCTTTACTGATGATAAATTATGTATGAACAAGAAATTACTAATGATGAACAAACTATTAACTAATAAGTAACAAAGGCTTAATAAATGATGAATTGTGTGTAGTTATTATAAAGTGTTACCGAATACTTAGACTAAGACACTCTCTCAGCCCATATGCCCATGAAAGAGATGCTCTTGAGGGACACAAAAGTGTGGACTAGCTTGAAGCTTGAAATTGTCAATTCGGTTCACAGATAAATCAACAAAGCCAACATCCCATTCCACTCTTTGACCCAAAAGACGCACATTTCCTGAAAGAAATCGGTGGTTCCGAGTGCATTCATTAATCTGTCAGCCTCTGGAGTCCCAGTCTTCAGCTGTGCAAAAGCTATCGCCACATCAGAGTCCAAGCAGACTGCCTGCACCCCCCCCCCTTTTTTTTTGCACCCTCTGACTCTGACCAACCAGGCCCTGCCGTCTAATTATCCCCAGTCCCTTTGCGGTGGGTGCTGTCCTGTCTCCTGACAGCTCGCTTTGTGCCGGTGGCTGGCGGGTGGGACTGGAGGGGGCCCTGAAATGTGAGGGACTGCAGGGCCAAGTGGCTGAGACTGACACTATAACCACAGACAGAGGCTGGTAATGACAGATGGCAACAGTGCCATTAGCCCCCGGCACAGGCCCAGAGCAATGAAATTACAGGAATCAGAGGGCCTGTGTGGGCTTCCCATCTGCAAAGCCACTCAGTGCCGAGCACACGGATGGGGTCGAGGGACTGTTGAGGGGAAACCAGCTTGCATATGTGCTCCATTTCAGCCGCTGTGGAGAGGAGCTGTGGTTCAAGGAATGACGAGGATGTATGACATAGTCAGATTAATCAAATACATTTAAGCCAACAGTTAAAGGGGTTTGTTGAATAAATATACAGACTAAAAAAAACAGCTGTTTGAAAAAAGGACAAAATAAAAAATATATGCTCTATGTCAGAGCTTTTCCAACTGTCAAGATATAATCACTATTTGTGTTATTGTGTGTAATAAGCATTTAGCTTTAGGAGAGTCACCCCAGATCACAGCAAACAAAAATGCAGTTTTGAATAAATTAAACACATTTTAGCATCTAATACTAAAATAGCTCTGTCCAACCTCTGCCAACAAAATAGCAATTATGGCACATCTGTGGAAATGACCATTAAGTTGAACATGTAAACTATTAACCCCAACTCTCTGTAATTTCCCTGTCTGTCATTAGCTATGGTGTTGGAGGGCGTGTCTGCCTCTGTAGAGCACCTGCAGACTAGTGCACCAAAACACCATTATGCCTCCGGCTTGCAAACCTGCTTCACAGCCATGCCTTTTATGGGGGAGATTTATCCATGTGTGTTGTTTCCCAAAGACCTTTTAGCCACAGTCATAAGTGGCCCATGGTGTATGCATTTTTATCCCTAGCGTGACACAGCCATCCAGTTGCCATAGTGCTGTTATGGCTTTTCTGCGTGCAGTGCACTCTTAAAACAAATGTGTTGAAAACAACACAACTTGCATTGTTTTTTAACACATCTCTGTGGCCAGATAGGGACAACACATTCGTTTTAAGAGTGTGGTTTCCAAGCAAGAAACAAATTTAATTTAACCCATATCTATCACTCCTCATGAGGTTAGCACCTCCTCTTGGTCTTTTCCTGACAAAAATGGCACTACACACCAAAACTCTTATTTGGAAAAGGAAAGCAATTTGTTTGCTGATCCAGCTACAGAATAATGATTTGTCCATTAAAAATGTCCCATTTTATCGCATGCCACCTGTTGCTTCAGTATTGTCCTTGCATCTATTATATCATTTATTTTTATCATCTTACCATGTTTGCCCAGACGAGTGTATGTGTGTCTCTCTCTCTCACTCCCTCTCTGTCTTTCTGTATCTGTGTGTGTGTGTGTGTGTGTGTGTGTGTGTGTGTGTGTGTGTGTGTGTGTGTGTGTGCGTGTGCATGTTTGTATACTGAAGCATTACTGGAGATGAATCACTTAGTGCACTCAGACAGACTGTGTTTGCAGAAGGACATTCATGAGAGCCACAGCCTGACTGGAAACATCACAAGTGAAAACCAACATGTTTGTGTTATTAATCAATACAACACTAAATTAGCATGACACTCAGTTGTAGCCTAGTTAAAACTGGCTTAGAAAGGATTGGGGATACATTACTCTACCACGTTATTCTGCTTCTGTATCTGCAAATCTATTTGTTTATTTTCATTATTGATATTGTATTGACATTATTGCTATTATTACTATTTTCCTAAATGTAGTCTTACCAATTTTTGTTAAAAGTTAATTTGTGTTAACTGTTTACTGTCCAACTGTTTAACTATTGTATTGTTACATTTTGTATGTTGCTTTGGATAAAACATAAACATCAATATAAACACAATTAGCCAAACATCAAATCCATTTGGCTAAACCCATCACACCACCTCAAGCATTTGTATTGACTTTACATTCTCACCTATACTATATTAGACCTCACCTCCTTTGCTCATATTTTATGGCATGCTTGTCAACTTAAATGGAAATTAGAAAGTGTGTGTGTGTGTGTTTTATGGAACAGGGTTACTTTTAGAGGGAGACTGAGAAGAAGGGGGCTGAATCTTTCTCTTTGACATTACTCTATTCCAAGACATGCACACTTTGAAACATATAATGTTTACAGTGCAGAAGGAGGACTACTAACTCTCAATATGACAGAGAAACAGCACAAATGAATCCCAAGATGATTTCTGGAGTAATCAATACATCATACATTATTCTCAGTAGCTCTTGCAGCTGCCCAGCAGGGACCTATTACCAGGCCATGTTTATTCAATGCATTCATTAACATTAGCAGAGCTTGAAACATCAGCAAGGTCTCAAAATCAAAAAGGGAGAGTTCAAAGAATGTGTTAAATTATACATTATTGGTATTGTGTATAACAAGCACTTTCTTTGATTGCTTTTCCATTCATTGATTGAAAGTGTATTTGTGTTTATTTATGTTCATATGTTTGAAATGTCTGTTTATTTGTTGTATTAGTAGTTACATCATTAAAATGATGAAAAACACATTGGCATAGTACACTCAGCATACATGAATCATGATAGGCTAACAAGTTTGCAGTGTTCTCATTGCTACATTCTGAGTGCACAGCACCTAACTAATCTAAAATTCATAATACAGCATATAAAATTCATAATATAGCATATATAACATATCACCAACAGACATATAATCACAGATCTACACAAGCCTATGATATGAACATAACTCTCTACCCCATTCCTCGGAATTTAAAAGCTAACACATGTAATATTATCACATTATCAACAAAGTTTGGCATTAGCGATTAGCATGTGATGACTTTCAATGGTAATGTGGAAAACATGCTCTAGTTCCCTGTCACGTAGGCTTTAAGAATTGATCTTGAGCCCTAGACACAGCGCCAGCTCATTCTTCTGAATCATTCCGTCCCCGTTGACATCACAATGGCTCAGCAAAGCCTTCCGGAACTTGTCCAGGTCCCCTCCAGTTAAGTCCGGCTTAAGGAAAAACACATAATTAGCAGAGCCTGTCTTCCTATTAGACATTCTCTGTAATTAGTTAGAACTGATAAAGAGAGACCAGTGGCCACTAGGAGGGTAATGAAAGTAATGATATTACAAAGAAACTAGATCAAAATGGGTGAACATCAAGGAAATAAATTTCACTTTCACTGATGTTTTGCAGAACACTCTGTATTTGAAAACCGAAATGACATATTTTCTATAGGCTTGATGTTCACAGGCCAAAAAAGGTGTCTGCATAGCATTAACTGTCTCTCAGCCTCTCACCTTCACAAGCTCCATCATGTCTTTCACAAAACCATCCACCTCTGGTCCCTCTAAAGCTCCAGTCTTACTCTGGTAAGAAGAAAGTGAAAACGTTTTTCCATTCACTCATATACACATGTGATTGCCTTTGGGGTTTTCTTTGCATTGAATTTATTAGCTTACCACATCATAGTGAGCAAATATCTTCTCAAAATCCCTTTTTCTCTCTTCTTGAGTGCAGGCCTACAATTATCAACAGTAATTAGTGACATAATGTAAGCATGCCAACGTGTCAGTTTAGGTGATCTTTCCAGCTAAACGCATAGGACAAAATATAACGTAATATAGTAGGGTACTTTAAAAATGTAATCGTTATTAAGTTTACATCCAAACACATTTACTTCACATAAAAGAAACATGTTCACCTCCATCTCAAACTTCAAAAGGAAATTCTCCTTAAGTGCCAGAATTCTAAAGGGAAACATTCACAGCACAGAAGAACAAATTAAAGGAGATTCAAGAAAAATCATGATAAGAATGATAATAATCATGCACTGTCATGTTACGTTGGCCTGTTAAGACCAACTGCCCTGGGTGTGGCACTTTATTACCTGGCTAAATCATTCAAATCCAGATGGCCATCTCTGTTCTTATCAAACAACAGCATCTGTCAAGAAATTTAAAAACGATGAGAATTTCACACATCATCGGTTCCCCTTTATCACACAACATCCTTCAGAACACCTTAATCCTCACAGGCTTGCCACAGAACAGTGAAACCTCATTCATCAGATGCATGTGTTAATGCATGGTATGGTATGGAGAGTAAGTGCCAGTGGTGGCTACCAATGATGAGCTAACACAGTAAGGACACTATTATACACTCTAGATTTATATTGAACACAGCGAGTGTGTTTGTATCCAATCACACTCACAGACACACACAAAAAACAGTCTAATCTGTTACAGTTGTACATCTCTTTTCAATCACTGGGAGAGCTACTTGAGCGAGATAATGAGTAGCACTGTGATGATGAGGTCTTAAACCATTCAATTCTTGCACCCAATGCATTAGCATGAAGTATAACACTCAAAGGCATGAGGGACACACTACTGAAACCTGACAGATTCCATCTTTAATAACTTTGCCATATTACCATGTCCCCATAATGATAAGCCACATGCAAAACAAGATGCTTGAATAGCCTCCTCAGATCTAATTTATCTATGATGTCCCTAAAGAGAAAACATGAATGGCTTAGTGAGATACTGATTTTCTTTTTTTTACCGCCATGTTTGCAGGCACCAGGATGTCAGAGGCAAAGTTATGACACTGGAATAATGAGGTTACCATGGCATCAGTGTACTCCTGGAGTTTGTCTGAGGAAATTTCCTTCTTGTGTTGCAGAAAGAGATCATGCAGGAAACCCTGTATAGACCCAAGAGAAAGTCCCCCAACAATCAACTCAAATCTTTCTGCAGCAGGTAAACATAAGAGGACATATGCAGGGTTTATCTGAGTTACCTGTAGTTCTCCAGATGAAATGTAACCACTACCATCTACATCATAGTTCCTCCAAATCTGAAAAAAGGAATTGTATAGAAATACTAAAACTTCCCTAACATGTCACCAAATTTGATAAGATAAATAAATACAAATATACGTATCATACCACACGTGACCGTAAGAAAGGTGCTGGGACAATTAAAAGCATGTGGCTTACCCTCATGAATTCCACACTACTATTCAGCGGAGTCTCCCTGCGGAACAGGAGCAAGAAGTTTTCATCCTCTGGTAGAAGCATGTTAGCCACCTGCAATTGCACAAGCCTTTCATGCTCATTTGTTTTGGTTTCATGGCCCTTATTGTGTACAGGTCTCTGTGTAGTGTATTTTATATATATATAAAATAATTAAGTCCAGTATAGGCCTACAATAACGGCGTGATTGAAAATAAGAAATAAAAATCAACAGGTAAAAAATATCCCCTTTGAAAATCGAATCCATTCGCATTTATAACAGAATTACTCATCAGCAATAGGCCTACAACACTGAGAGCGCATAACTTTTCACCACCAAAAGTTTCACATTCGAGCATTGTTCTTAGTCGAGGAGCTCACCTCTTGTATCTGCAGGCGACCGTCCATGCTTGAGTCATATAAAGACATGAAGTTTTCTTTCAATCGATGCAATTTGACCTCTGTCTCTTCCTCCTTGAAATACAACACTGTGTCAGTTTGATCACTCATTTCCTTAACTGATGAATGAAATTGTAGGCTACTGTAGCCTAAGACTTGACATATCTCCTGTCACACTTTTGTAAAACCAAGTTTAAAGTTATCTTTTAGAATAGCTATTGCGATCATGATCTGACGGTGTTTGATAGCATCTTACTTACGCTTAGCCCAAGCTTATTCATTAGATATCGGAAAAACTCGTTCAGCTCTTTTCCCTCAATAAAGCCATTATCTGAAAAAAAAACAAGCGTAAGATTCGGAGTTTAACGTATATTTATGGAAATAAATAAATATAAAAAAAAAATATATATATTTTAATCAAAGATAACATAGCATCCCACAGTGGTATACCGTCAAAGTCAAAATGCTTCCAGATTTGCAAAAAGGAGGCGGCATCCAGATTTTCCAAGGTGCTGTCCATGGTACCAAATTAAAACTGGAATAATGAACTCCGATGTGAAGTTGGCGCAGAGAGCTATCTCGTTACAAAAGTCTAAATGGTATGACCTATTTCAATGAACTTAACTCCACCTCCCCGTTTTTTATGGGAGAGAATGGTAGGCTACTTAGAATAACGCCTACGGGTAAAGTGGACGATTAGAGAATGGGAGAAAGCAGATTTCGGTGCACTAGTGCAAAAATATCGAGAGCTTATAACAACAACTGTCATAAAACATCTTTCCTCACCACTGTCTTGTCTGTAAAAGTTTTCATCATATGGAACATTTTGGTTGACTCATTTCAATTTGTGTAGATTATTTTATTGGCACAAATATAAATATTGTATAAAATATGCTAAAATAAACGCAGTGTAAAGATGTATGAAAGAGTAATCTGAACAAAAAAAGGACACTTATCTAGAGAAAGGTAAGTTTTGCAATCTTGCAAAAAAAAGAACAAAACATCTTGTCAAATGTGTTCGTTCACACATTAATACTCAGTCATAAATAACTGTGTAATTGCATTTTACTTAAAAAAATACACAAAGGTGCAGAAAACCATCACCATGTACCCATTTATGCATGCTTAAGAAAATATCCCCCAGTTATTTAAGTCAAGTCAAGTCAAGTCAAGTTTATTTATATAGCGCATTTCATACACAGAGGTCATTCAATGTGCTTTACATAAACAAAACCAAACAATAATAACAAATAAAAGCATAGAAAGGCAATATAGTCAAAGAATAGTTAAAGGAATTATCCGGAGTAAAATGCACTTTAGATCGATTTACGGATGATTGGGGGTTACATACGTTGAGTTGACATCAAATCATGTCATTCGGATGTGTTTTGAGAAAGTTCGATTGTACCGTTTTCAGTCAAAACTCGTAGCCTGGAAGTGAGCAGGGCATATCAATTTCGCCGCTATAAAACGCTATTTTTATACCTCTTCTACAGTTCCAAACAACTTAACACTTACGTGAAAGTCCGTAGGAGTCGATTGCTGAGTGTGTTGTAACACGCTCTGGAAATTCAAAATTTCGTCACCGTTTTTTTTTATAAAAAAAACATAGTCCAGTATTTCTTTCGAAATTGAAATGAAGTTGTATGGACTGGACTATGTTTTTTTTTTTTTTTAAAACGGCGACGAAATTGTGAATTTCCAGAGCGTGTTACAACACACTCAGCAATCGACTCCTACGGACTTTCCCCTGAAGATGGCAGCAAAGATGGCAACATTTCCGGAAAGGTACTGGCTTGATGAAATTCATTCTGGACTCTCTATCCGACCACATAAAGACCTCGGGATACTTCGGTTTGGCTTTAGGGACCCTCTACTCACTACCACGTAAGTGTTATGTTGTTTGGAACTGTAGAAGAGGTATAAAAACAGCGTTTTGTCGCGGCGAAATTGATATGCCCTGCTCACTTCCAGGCTACGAGTTTTGACTGAAAACGGTACAATCGAACTTTCTCAAAACACATCCGAATGACATGATTTTGATGTCAACTCAACGTATGTACACATCATACACATCATACATTGAATTAACATTTATTGTATATATACAGAAACATACTTTACACCATAAAACTTTTTGCCATCATTCCTATAATAGCTGATTCATTCTCAACTAATGCAACTAAGAAAAACGTCCTTGATAAGCTGACTTTCCAGAGGATAAAAAGACACAGTTCATTCACTGACCAGCTGTTTAATACATGAAAAGGCAATGTGAGATGCCCATGCAGTCACCAATGTATACCTCCCCAACTCAGGGCCCTATCTTGACGATCTAAAACGCATGGTCACTGGCGAATAGCTTTGAGTAGTAGTGGAAGTGTGCACATCCCCACCGGTGAGGTGCAGGGCAAATGGAACTAAAACTGCGAAGGAATGAAATGCCCGCACTCTGCTAAAACTCCCATATATTTTATGTGTTGCAACGTTTCGACCCGGCTGGGTCTTTCTCAGGCAATACTGGCGAATAGCTTAAATAAATTTAGGGGTTTGTCCAGACCACATTGGAGGTGGTTTTGCTATCAAACATCAGGCACCTGGTGTTAAAAGGTTGGTCTTATGTTTCTTAATCAGTCATGGGTGTGTTTTGGGCATAACATCCTTTAAAATAATGAAAAAGACATCTGTCTTAAGAAAAAGACATTCCCTTTAACAGCAAGCAGCGTAACTTCAAACAGTGCATTGGTATTTTGATAGTCAGCGGCGCATTTGAAGGAATCTGCTTGCACGCGAGACCGTATGGAACATGTATTCCACTGAACCATGCTTTACTAAAACCTAGCAGAGTATAGCCTACACGCATCTGCACTCGTCTATTATTTGAACTCATAGGCAAAGTGAAACTAACTTCACTGTGGTGTCATAGTTAATGACAAAATCGTTTTACACAGTTTATTACTTTCACTATTGACTGACATGACATGACATGGGTTACCATCGAAAACATAGCCTGAAAAAAGCAACACTTACCCGAATAATGTTTGAATGACTGAACACGCCAGACCACATCTTATGTCGCTAATTGCCACACCCCTGGGCACATCGTGTAATAAAAGAGAAGGGCGTGGCGAAAAAATTTGAGTGTAAGTTAGGAATTAACTTTGCGTCGTGATAAGAGTTTTAGATCAGTCACCGCTACAAGAACCACCAGGGGGCAAAAACAGTTGCTACTGTATTGATTCCAGTCAGACTCTGAGAGGGATACAGTCATAATCATGAGCACTAACCTACCAAAGACTCTTTCAGTCTTCTCTGAAACGAGAACACCACCATGGTCCTGCACTTTTGTGTAGTGTGTGCCCATAATGATAGGAAACATACACTGAAATGTTGTACTGAAAATAAACCCAGAATAATGCCTCGGAGAAGTAGCCTAGTGATATTTTAAAAATTGTATTTTCGGAAGCAAATGGCAGGAGAAGGAAGAGTCAAACGACTCCAGAGTCTCTTTGTCTTTTGAATCAGAGGCCTGTGGTGAGGAGGAGGCAGGCATCTATGCGCTGGCGTCTGGGTCTGGTCCTCTGGGATGAGTTCAGGCAGGTCAAGGGGAGGGGGAGGCAGACCAGGACTGAGGAATGGGTCATCCTCTGGGAACAATTTCACTGCAGCAACAGTAAACAATGCACAACAATATTAGACTCGAATCTCGACACTCGACACTTTTACCTTTGGTTGAAACAGGCATTAGATAAAAGCAGTATGGCAACATGGGGTTATAAGCATTTACTTGTAGAATTAAATTACAAAAAGGCACATCATAAGCATAATAATGGCATCTTGATCACTCTATTCCAATACCAAATATTTTATTTTTAATTGATTGGACAGACCAGGTGTGGGGAGGGACTTGATTCGCTGGCGCTCATCTGCTTCCACAACAGGATTGGTTGAGCAGCGAAGGGAGGATGAGTGTTTTACTGGAGCAGAGTCCAGGTCTCCATCGAATACACTGCTGTCTCCAGCTATCTCTGTAAGGGGGACGGATTAAAGTAGCTTGTGGTTAACTCTTACATGTGATTTCATCATAGCATGCTTTCTGATGTAGCATATATGATGGTATACTTGCCATAGGTGGCACACATAAAACACATGTTCCACTCATCCAGAAACACCATTCTACTGTTATAAGTTCTACTGTATTAGTTTGCATTTTAGACAAACTGTAAAAACTGACAAAATATGTTGCATCTTATTATTTCTATATCATATTCAATGCTTATAAAAAACACTGGTGCTTTCATTAAATTCCTTCATATATATAACTAAAAACAGGTTTATTTCAGACATGTAAATGTCAGCTCACCAGAGGGAAACTCCCTGCTGTCAGAGTCTTCAGGCGTGGACTGATCTCATTCTCTCACTCAATGTCGGAGGGCACCCTCTTGTGGCGCTGGACAGGTACAGGCACCTGGGTAAGACTTGGCATTTTTGGAGACGAGCAACCACTGGGAGAATCCGGACTGCCATCTGAATGATTAATTGATTGATAGAGAAATACAGACACAAAGACAGAAAGACACAATACAGAGGGAGAGGATGGGAGAGCAGGAAGAGATGCATATAAATGTATACAGAACCAGGAAATATTGCTAGATATTTCTTTGATAGAGATAGAGATAGATATAGATAGATAGATACTTTATTGATCCCCAAGGGGAAATTCAAGAAAGAGATAGATATAGAGGTATAGAGGTAGAGGTAACAGAGTGAATATTTTCTAGATATTTCTCAGATAGAGGTAACAGACAGTCCATCTCTTTCTCCTCCAGGACCTAACAGGCAATTCTTATAATCACTCTCCCAGAATGCTTCACTGTGCAACGAACACTGTTGCCATGCCCATTCTCTGCTAAGGAGGCTGTTGCGATGCCTACAGATGCTCCTGCTGCTGTTGGTGCGGGTCTTGAGGGGTCCAGAGGTGCGAGGGCCGAGGGAAGGCTTGGTGTTCTGGATGGGGGGCTTTGGGACGCCGATGCTGGGTTTGGCCGAGGTGGGAGAAGTAGGATGGACGGTCCTGGGGGCAGGTTCTGGTCGGGATTCAGCTGGGGCCTTCCTCTCAGAGGGCTGGTGGTCTTCCTCACTTGAGCCTACACCAGGGTCAGAGAGAACCATATTTAATGGGTTCTGAACCAGGAGACTATTTCCCAGACATCTTAAAAAGGAAAAAATACTGTTAAAAACCATGTTAAATAGGAAGTCAACTCAAACAGGCAAGGGAAGGGGAAGGGGAAGATGAACGGAAAATTATTTACAGGACATACTCAACACGTTCTCTACTGCATCAGGGTTTAGAAGCTTGTGTAGGCCTACTGAAAATGTAGGACTGGATGTAAAAAATATACAGTATGATTTCCCCCCTCCCTTTTAAACCCCATAGGAATAAGTATTTTTTACACAATACAACAGTATTTTCTCTTTTCTCAGTTTTCACTTTCTTACAACCACATTTTAATTCTGTGTAGTATTCATATGGTTTGATCTATATAGCAATGTTACTTGATCCTGCATAAAGCAATGACTGCCACAGAGATAGCTAAAAATAGCTTTGAAGCTGAATCCTCCCCATCCAATTTGTGAAGTATTTTGACTGTATGTTTTCGTTTGGCGGAAACTTGTAGTATAGCCTATCCATTACATTGTGCATGTGAACAATACATGTTTTATTACAGACATCTTTACACTAAGTAATATTTGTACTTTTCACGCGCCCTGTCGACGACTAGACCTACTGCATTTTAGTGTTGACGAACTGACCGATGTGTCGGTTAATTAACCCGGTTCGTGTCACTGAGCCGGGAGAATCGACACTGGGTGAAAAGGCTCTGAATCAGGGGATATACTGACCGGATATTTTTTATGACATGCAGCATATCAGGAGCATCTTTGATCATATCCTGAGTTTTTAAGAATCAGTGAAAATATTGATTTATTTTGACTCCTGATATGCCAATGAGATATCAGGGGTATGCATACCCAAATCACAAGTCACACACACCATTTCTGGATATCTTTGGGTAGGTCTCCACCCTTGGATAGGCTTAGGCTATCATATTAGATAGCCTAGGCCCAAGATCTGCCTAATTAAGTCACGCATGCCCTACGCCCAAAACGTACCATAAAACATCACTGATAGGCTATTTGCCGTTTGATTTCTATCTAATTTCGGGACATTCAAAAATAGACTATTTACAGTGTAAAGACTACCTTTTTCAGGTCAAGGCTAGCCTACTTACCTAATTATTTTGGTTATGGTTCAATTTCAATGATATCTTTGAGATTTTATAGTTGCTATAGTCTGTAGGTCTAGCCTACTTTTTATGTATAATATGCATGAGATCTGTTGGAGGAATAAAGTCCACATTTTAAATTATCTGCTTTCCCCTTGTCCCCAATGCTGTCTGCCAAAACGAATTCGGTTCAGCTGGAGTTGCCACATAACAACAATACAAAGTTAAATTTAACAGTAGCCTAAACAATTTTAAGTAGGCCTACATTAAGAAGAATAGCAATAATAAACAACTATTCAATCAATAGCCTATAATGAAAATAAATACATACTATATGCTACAAACCATAACACATAAGAAAGGCTTATTCAACTTGTTATGTTGATTTAATTAAGGAACAAGGCTTCAAATGAAATTGACGTCAAACTATACGAGAACCAATAATGTTAATAATCAGAATAGTAGTAATAGCCCACTTGGCTACTATGTTTTGACACTTCTACAAAATCAGTTTGGTTAATGTAACTAAAATATGCAGGCCTAATAATTTCCACGATTTCTTATGCTTTGCCTCTCGATAAGCGCATGCGCACACACAGCATACCCATCCCCACCCCTGACTGACTTTTCAACGAACTCCTTGCCACTGGTGGTGACTTCAACCGTCACTTTTCTGTCATGCATCTGACTGCAAGCTGTACAAACTCTGCCGTCATCATATCCAAGGTAAGAACTACAGTACTTTTGTATGCCAATTGAAAACTGGAATTAATTAGGAAAATACTGTTTTTAGCATTAATGTTAACCAAAACCGTTTGTTAACCGTCATGTTAGAATCAGCTAACGTTTGCTAGCTTGCGAGCTAACATCGCTAACGTTAGCTGCTAGCTGTTAATGTTAACTTTTCCAATAACTAACTTTACTATTGTGTGGAATATCTGGAATGGTAGTAATATCATATTCAACAATAAGTCTGTCTGAGATTTCGTTATGGATGTAAAGTTTTAGTTTGAATGAAATGGCCAAGGCTATCAGGCATGAGTAGGTTAGCTAACCTAGCTATAACTTCTAGAAGCTACATTTATAGTGGCTGCTAATGACTATGCAGGCTAACGTGAACAGGGGGTTGACGTAGAAGTGCTACCTCAATATGATGCCGACAAGTGAAGGGATCTTTAGTTTGTGAAGGGTAACGTATAGTGTTATATTAAGCCATCCTTACACCAGAAGACTTGACCAGATTTGGGTAAGATTATTGAAAGATTGTAGTCTTTTGAGTAAAGCTTGAAAGCCAAATCTTGTCAAAGGTTTCTGATGTATGGGTAGTATTAGGCAAAATGTTCATTTCATAGCCCTTATTTGGTTGTACCTGACTTGTGCCAAGGCATGTGTTTATTTAAGATGCATGTGAGGGCATTAGTGCTTCAGTGATAGTCTTTTCACGTTATGTGTAAGCTTATTTTGCAATTTATTCATCTTAATTTCCCTCTGTTCTCTGTTTGCAGGCAGTGAGTTGTGAGGACTGCTTCCCTGAGAACACTGAGTGCATTCTGGAATATTCCAAATGTGTGCCACTTCCATACAAAAGAAGTTTCAATCCCGCAAGAGAGTTCACTCACCAGGTAGAGACAGACAGACAGACACACACACGTAGAATAGCAAATAACATTATAATGTGTGTGCATGTATTTGTGTCTGTTGCTGTGTTTAGTTTATCCCCTTTTTTCATGTGTCTGTTTGTTGTTATGACTGTAGTGGGCTCCATCAACAGACCAGGGCAAAGTCGGTCTGTCCTGCTACTACTACATGCTACTTGACTATGTCTGGAAGCCATGGCTGCTGCCCTCAACATGCTGTAAGTGTTTGTGTGTTTTGAATGAGGGCTATGTCACTGTGCACACTCTAATTTGTTTGACAAATGTGCAATGTAATGCATTAATACAGGAACTAATCATCATTATTGTCGTTTTTAATAATAGTCTTGAATTTTGAAGTTTAGCCATGTTTACCATTATGTTGGTGGTAATGTAAATAATGTGTTGAATATATGCCAAACTGAGCATAATCATAATTTAGTTAAATCTTATTTTCTATTTACAGAAACTGAAACCCTCACAAATAAACTGATATCAATAATTAACATTGATGGTGATGGTGGCAAGGGTGCCTTCATAAGGTAATTATCATTTTTGTTTGAACACCTGATTGACTTACCAACTTATTTTTTAATGTTTGATTTTTATCTTAATCAACAATAACATAATGTATAGCAATTGCTGTTTTATTTTTTTAGGTGCCATCCAGCAAGTCCCAGCCTGGAGCCAGAGGCTGGCACTGCACGTCAGATGGGGGAGGATCTATGTTAGGCATCAGAAAGGTGGTTTAAGCAAGAACGAAAGAGCTTCTGCAGACAGTGTTGCAATTAGGTATGATACTTTTGGAAATTGATCTTAATGCCTTAATTAAAAAAATTAGGAAAAATCCAACCTTTAAGGACAGCAATTTTCTTTGTGAATGAATAATGTATCGTAAATAAATAAGTGTTCCTTAAAGGTTGGATTTTCTCATTTTTTTTTATTAAGGCATTAAGATCAGATGATTTTTAAATGTATGTGTATGCTAAGGTTATGTAAACTTATGAGCACAACTGTAATACATATCTCCATTACTTCTAACTATTGCACCTGACGTCTAGGCTGCTATTGTGGGTTTGCTTTTATTTGTCACACAAGCTGAGTTAATTATATTCACGGACAGGGTCAATTGTAACATATACTTTCTTTCTCTTTTTACAGACACCTGACTTTTACTGCCAAAGGGACCATCAGAGCACCTCTCCCTACCATCTATACCAGAAGAGTACAGACAAGGGCCCAACATTTTTTAAAGGACGTTGCAAGCCCAGACCATGGACTGTTTAAACCACTGTGGTCAAGCAGAAGTCTCTGTTCTCACTCGAGGCAGGTCATTGAGAGGGGGCGAGTGTCACTGCGAAAGCCCCCTACTGCAGGCGAGAAAAGCCATGTTGATTTGAATATTGATTGATAAATACAATAAAGGCCATGTAACAAATTGTATTGCCTGTCGTACAGTATATTTTTCATGGTAAAGTAAAATAAGTCATTGGGATTTAGCAGGTGTAAGTAAATAATGTAATTAAGTGTATGTAAAATTAATGTGAAATATTATTTAAGTTAAAGATGCACAATAAGCTCAGTGATGGTTATGTACTATCTCACATTTAAAACCATTACATAAATCACCATATATAAATCACATTAATTTTAAAAATAAAGGCATAAAGCCTATCGAAAAGCAAATAAAGGCATACACATAAATGCCTGCAAAATTAGCTGTGTCTGGCAGTATATGGGCTGTATATGCGTAGTCCCATGTTTGACATATCAGGGGGTATATGGGAACAAGAACAAGAGGTGTCCGGGGTCATATAAGTAGCTAATACTTGAAACATGGATCATATCAGGTGAGAATATGAAGTCTGGATATCTTGCATGTCGTCGCAGTCCCATTCAGGACTTTTGATATGCTCCTGATATGGCAATTGGCACTAAAATATCAGGAGCATATCAACCAATATATTTCCTGATATTACGCATATCAGGAAATATATCACTATGAATATTCCCTGATTCAGAGCCTTTTCACCCAGTGCGAGTGCCAAACGTCAATAAACCGACTCAGTGTTCCTAACATCATTCGTTTTCACATACAGAGCAACACTGGCTTGATTGGCTGCGCGAGTGTTCTCGTCGCTACTTTTTCATCTTATCGCGTATTAGCGCCTCATACTGGAGTGGTAGTATAATCAGTCAAACTATGATGAGCCTGTATGGCTCTGGGCCTCATAACCGTGGCTGCCAAACGAGTCAAACCGTTTGCTAGGTTCTCGGCAAGTTCCAGTAATACAACCGATCACATATGCCTTTCTAGTGCAAACTAGATGATTATGTTCATGGAAATTCTATCGATGGGAAAGTATTATATCACATACCTACAAATACACATAGGCCTAATGTTATCTTGGTAGTTAGGCTACGTTAAATAAATGCTTAGAAGTGAATGACTGTAGGCTGCAGGCTGCACCGCTGTACCCTTTATCTTGTCTTGGTTCTCGGCAAGTTTGATTAATTATAACCAGCCTTGTTAGTGCATCGTAGCCTAGATGATTCGTTCATGGCAATTCACACATTATCGATGGGGAAGTATGCCTACATCTCCTACTAGCCTACACGTCATATTCTCTTAAAGTGATAAAGTTAAATGTTAGAGAAGTGAATGTTGCTGGCTTCATAGTAGCCTAGACCGTGCCAGGCTGAACGAGACCGTAACCGAGGGTGAGTCTAATGTTATCAAACGGTCGAGGTTCTCTGCAAGTTAGTTATCAACCATGCCTTATTCTAGTATCGTAGATGATTGTGTTCATGGCAATTCACACATTATTGATGGGGAAGTAGCCTACATCACATAGGCTACAAATACACGTTATCTGGGTAGTTATAAAGTAAAATGTTAGAGAAGTTAAAGGAACCGTATGTGAAGGAAATAATTTTATATGACCGTTTCTTGCCCCAGACTTGGTGGAGGCTTAGCCACATTTACATTTAGAGGGTATTCTCTTTCTCAATGCAGATGTAGGTGTGAAATGCTCCCCACTGGCTCCTACCATCTGTCAATCTCCTCTGTTCTGTCTTTGGGTTAAACAAAGACCTTATAGTTAACTTTAGCGGAATTATATGTTTGTGTTATTAACTGTAAATGTATTCATGTTTGGTATCATTGTAATAGTCTCAGTACAAGGATTGTAATGATTTGATTGTGAGAATGTTTGGAACATTCTATAAGTGATATTTCTGATATATATGATATCTCTCCTCATGTTCTTCAGATAGGTGTGAAATGTTAATAGAACAGCATGTGTCCAGGCCTCTGAAGGACTTCCCAGGAAAGGGGGTAGTTTTAATTAAAAGACAATAGAAGCTGACCAGACCTGATGAAGGCCTAATCCTCATCCTCCCTTTCTATTGCATATTCAAACTGGGTTGGACCTAGAGGTCACTCCTTCTTTTGTTTGTAACATAAAGTTAGTAGACTGTTTCTGTATAGTCAGAGAAGTCAGATAATACTGAGAATCTGGTGAAATCCATGATGGGGTGAAAAACATGTACTGGCCCCTCATTGAAAAGAATAAAGCCTGGATCTTGACCTTTCATCGTCCTGATTAAGTCTTAAGAGAAATATGGTAGTAAAAATATACTATCATATGTAAGAAATGTATTTCAATTAATAATAAAATGGCCCTGATATGTCACTAGACATTAAGAAATCATGTTCATTTCAAATACTTATGTAATAAGCCTAGAATGTGAGGTCAGACTGTTGTGACTAGAGAAATACTCTACAGAAAAAGTAGCACAGATGTATAAACAGTAATCTTTATTTAACACAATTCATGCAGCTACCAAACATGTCAGACTGGGATTCATGAAATCTTAAAACCAAATGCTATCAACCTGGGCGAACACACCACTATGAAGCCTACTACACAGAAGACACTGCAATAAAGAGACCATACAAAAGAGATCACACACACAATAAATGGGTAAAAGCTATAGCCCACACCACCCCCATAGGGCACTGCACAGGTTCACACTGCACTTTAAGATTCATACCAAAGACGCCATCAGACTACAACATAAGGCTTTAGATCACCACAACCCTCCCACCCAATCATGAAACGGATACTGCCAGGTTTAAAATAAGTTACACACACACACACACACACACACACACACACACACACACAAAGTCAATAAACACTTAACTCTCCCGGGATACGAGACCCTCCCCCGGGGTCTAAGCTTTGGCGCTGGTTGGCACAGGGAGAAAGCAGACGCCAGTCCAGCGCTCGTGAGGCCTCCGAACAATAGCGGAACCGGAGCACCTCTTTCTGAGAAGCAGCAACGCCTACGCACTCCTATGCCCGGCCTTATCTACAGGTTAGCCCGCTAAACTATCTTCGCCGCCGGCAGCCCTAAATAGCATACGAACGGCACCCACCCCCAAACCTTGAGTGCAGCTCGGCGTTAGCAACCACACGCCACTTCCCAGTTTCACTCACCCTTTGCTGTGCTCTTCTTTTTATGACTATGCCTCTCCTTCAACTCGACGATAATCACTGCTCCAAAGTTCCTGCTCCTTCACGCTCATCAGTGGTCAGGTGCGAGCAATCAATTAACTCAACCCACTCTTCCCTCAGCTCCCTCCCCCCACATACGTCAGTCATAACAATACATTCATCCAACGTCATTTCATTACACTTATATCACTGACAACAGTAGTCCGGCCAGGATATTGTCATTTAAAAAGTGAAGTTGCAGCTCTCAATAATATTATCTACTAATCACAAAGTCAGTATAGTGTTTCGGCATCTGGGTTGGCAACCTCGAGTCACGGGAGAGGGGGAGGGGATACACAGCTCTACAGTAATTTGAAAGTGATTGCAGTACCAGTTTTGACCACAATCTTACATATGGTTCCTTTAATGTTGCTGGTTTCGTTTGTCACGAAGAGACCACGCATACGAGACCGTAACCGAGGTATAGGCTATAAGTCTATGTAATCAAAACGGTTGTCTAGGTTCGCGGTAAGTTATTAACCATGCCTTTTTCCGTCATGTTATCTTGGTAGTTATGTTAAATTAAATGTTTGGCTGTCACGAGGAGACTGTGCACCAGGTTACTGCACGAGACCGACCGTAACCGTGCTAATGCATGAGTAATCAAGGCTATTGGTAGGTAGGCTCACGAGGAGACCGCGCACAGCTGAGTACTGAACAAGACCGAATGTAACCGTGGCCAGTGCTTGAGTCTAGTGTCGGTCAATATGAGTGTGTATTCCAGCTTATTTCAGAGACATGGAGAGCAGGTCATTTGCAGCTTGAGGCTACATGTCTTGGAGCGACTATGGCGGGGGAAGTAACGCACCCCCCGGGCGCGCCAACCGGTGACCGAATCTATTAACTCGGTAGGCCAACCAACGACCGTCCGGTTGAACCGACTTGCGTAAAAGAGTCGGTTGTTCCATCACTACTGCACTTTTGATCCTCCATGTCTTCACGCTCATTTGGTCACTAGCTCCTTTTTCTTCACTTCGTTCCCATCTCGTTATTGCTAGTTGTTGGTCTTAGGCAAGCTAAGTTGACCGATATCAAGAAGCTATATCAATATCCATATAAAAAGCTAAGATTTGGTGATCTTGTTATTATAATTTCGACAACCTTTTTTCGTAACAATAAAGTGATCTTGGAGAAGTAGGCCTAAGCATTCCTTTGGATTGTTACTGCGATTACGGCGATTTCTACATGGAAACTTAGTGAGCATCTGAGAGCATCCCTGAGTCCCGTCGGGGCCAAGGAGCTGCAGCTGTTTCTCGCTGGCATGATGGAGGAGGCACAGGAGAAAGAGACCATCCTGAAGGCCTCTCTGGAGAAGCTTCTCCAGCATGTCACAGAGATGGAGCATGCCAGGAAGGCGCAGGTGGAGGAGTGGCAAAGGGAGAAGGAGAGGGTGGAAGCCGCTGGAGAGGCTGCCAAACACGATTTACAGGAGAAGCATCGCAACACCTACTCATGCCTGCAGTAATGTGGACAGAAGGGCTGAGGAGCTTGAGATGGAGAGAAAGAAACTTGTTGCTCTGGAGAAAGAGCACAAGAGGGTAGTTTTCATCCTGGAGATGATGGAGTCAGAGACATGAAGAGCAGGTCATTTTAGTTTAGGTCATTGTAGTTTTAGGTCATTGTAGTTTTCCTTCTGGAGATGGAGGAGGAAGACTACGATAAAATGATGGCCAAGGAGACAGAGCGCATGATTGCAGAGTCCGCGAGGTGGGACAGATGGACCAAAAGAAAGGGAGAGCTGCACCTTATCAACGGCTCTGACTACTGCAGTCCTGAAGCAAAGGTTGCTACAGGAGCTGAAAAGCCAGGCAGAAAAATGGATGGTGAGAAATGTCACTTTTACCTTGACATTTCAGTCTAGTTGAAGATATTTACTTTTATCCTACACAACAAAGGAAAACTGAGAAAATGATGAGCTTGTTTTCCTCAGGTATCAGGTGAGTTAACTCAAGGAGCCAGCTGCACCGAGAGAGTACCCCCTGGACGGCCCATTGTGGCAGCTATTGGGTCTCTAACAGAGAAAATTGCAGCATTCGTCGATTACTTTCTCCAACCACTTGTGACCTCTCTTCCATCATATGTAAAAGACTCAATGGAATTCATTAAAATGATCCAATCGATTAAATTAACAGATGAACACTGCTTCTTAGTGACCATGGACATTGAGTCTCTTTACACCAACATACCCTTTGAAGGGAGTCTCAAGGCAGTAGAATTATTTTTAAATCAGTGCTCTAGCGACACCCCAAGTACTTCCTGCATTGTGGATCTCATTGAAATTGTTCTCACTTCTAACTTTCTCCTCTCTGGCTCTGATTTTTACCTCCAGGTATCAGGAACGAGCATGGGAGCCAAAATGGCCCCAAGTTTTGCATCCCTTTATTGTGGACTCCTTGAAAAGGAAATCATCCTGAACCAACTATGAAACCCACATTAGTTTAGTCGCGTTCGCCGGATCTGTAGTTCAGACAGTGATTTCCAAGCCCAGGCAGCGGATCTAGAAAAACGTTTTCAACAGAGACAATACAAACATACAAGAATGGATTACACAAGCACGTGGTCGCTTTGAAAAGGGGGGACACTAAGAAGCAGTGTTCATCTGTTAATTGAATCGATTGGATCATTTTAATGAATTTCATTGAGTTTTTTACAGAGGTAACAAGTGGTTGGAGAAAGTAATCTACGAATGCTGCAATTTTCTCTGTTAGAGACCCAATAGCTGCCACAATGGGCCGTTCAGGGGGTACATCTGTGTAGATTTTGTGGATTTTGGGGAGAGTATATTAAACTGGAGTGACAAGGAAGTCTACTTTCTCCAACCACTTGTTACCTCTCTACCATCATATGTAATTCATTAAAATGATCCAATCAATTCAACCACTGTTGTAAACGACCATATGATAAAAAGAAACAAAAAGTTAGACGAATACGATAGATAGAGATAGATACTTTATTCTTCCCGAGGTCATCACAAATTTTAGGATGTGATGAATAATAAAATAATAATAGAACAATATGTGAAGTATCAATATCAACATGATCAAAAATATTAGCCTCTGTAAGGTTTGCATGATTAAAACTCTGCATCACTCACATCAATAATTTGCCTTAATCGTTGCTTGGAGACAGGAACTTGGATTGAAGTGGGACAATTGTGATTCTTTTGAAATTCCGTGTTGATCTAAAATAAGATTAGCAGAAGAAAATTAGTTTCATACCATCACACATACGACAGTGCCAGACAAAACATACACATACTGCACCACACATCTGGCATAATAGCCATTTATTGGTGTATAAGACATTAGGGGTGTGCATTGGCACTGCCCTCACAATTCGATTCGAGTACGATTCACCAGGTAACGATTCGATTCGATTCGATTCTACGATGCATTGCAATGCATTGCGATGTATCAAAATTCTACTGCACATAACAAGGCAAATTTTGAGGTCATGAGGCAGTACGAGCAGTCAGATATTGAACAGATTTTATTGGCTGCTATGTGTGTATTATCACTCTCCTGCATCTTTGACATAAATGTCATTAAATAATGGAATTTCACCATTTTAGGGGCAAGGCTACTTGGCCTTCAGTTGGGCATATTTGGTGGGGGGCACAAAGGCCATATGTCAGGGCACCAAGGCCAAAGTATAGTAGTAGACTATAAAAATGATCAAAGTTGTATTTAGCCTATTAACAGCAGTAGACCTGCATCACTGTAGCCTATGAAACATTACAAAAACATGAAACGTGGCATTTTACATAGAACTGTAAATCTGATCATCTAATATTTAGATATCTAGGATATATTCAGTAGCGTGCGGTGACCATACATTTTGGTAGGGCAGAAAGTCTGACTTTTTTTAATAGCCTATCATTTTGGGCTACATTAAAATTACATATTTTACAGGACTTTGCGGTATGCTTAAATCATGTCACAGTCAGAATTGTAGATCAGTAACCCATCAGTTAAGTTTGCACCGTTCTCATCACGTTAAACCAGCGAAGCATAGTTGCTATGGGTAAACAAAACTATTTTTTTTGTGTTCTGTCTGGCCTGCTAACTATCTAATATTTTTAAGTAGTTGGGTTTTATAACTGCAACTCAAGACAGTTGGGTGTTATGGATAATTGTCTGACCACTCGCTGTTGAAACTAGTCTATATTGATAGCTCATTCTGAATGCAGCAGCCTATGCCATACCTTTGAACACCGTTGCCTTCTCGTTTTTGCGCTGTCAAAAGATGCTATTAAATCCACTAGAAGCTAGCTACTAAACCAAGGAAGACACCAGGGTTAGCTAACGTATCTTCTAATTTCAACCTCTCAAATAGTTTTTTTAAACAGAAACTCAACACGGTTAACAGGTGCAACACTACTCGCCATTTCTGCATCTTGAAATGAAACGATAGGCCTAATTTATAACTGGCAGAATAATTTGAGTAGGCTAGTTCTAGAATATGACCATGGGGCAGACTACTTTACGACCATACAGGCGTCTTTTAGCGCGGATTGCAATCCTTATTGAAGCCGCCAGGGTTATGAGATAATTTATTGAGGAATGCGATCGTCGAGGTGCCCTGCCTCAACATTGCATGACAGATTAAACTCAACGAGAATCGGCACCATCATCCAAAAGTTGATGTCAATCAGGGGCGTCGCTAGCTATTTAAAACATTCGGGGCTAGAGCCCAGAACTTAGTGACCTTTTTATCCGGGGGTTCGGGGGTTTCTCCCCGAGAGATTTTGAAAATCGGGCTGATGAACATGCAATTTTAACCTACTTTGAGAATGAAAAGGAAGGCCAATTGTAATGACTCACGTCACGGCATTCTGAATATTTTGATGTTTAAAGACCGTGTAAGGAGAACGTCTCTTCTGCCAAAGTGCACCACATACAACACCCAAAATATGACATTAAAATAGCCTGTAGAATAAACATCGTCATGCACCTCTGTCAAGTGCACAGGTGTGAGCGTTCGTCTCGGGATAAACATTTGGACGTCATTCCCTTCAATAATTGGCTATGGGTGCCTTGAAAGCAATGCATTTGGGTTGTGTAGGCTATCACGAACTTTTGCCCAAAGAAAAAGTTCCATTCTGTCAAAATCAAGCCCAACATGCATTGCTTGGAAGCCCCCTCAAACGAGGTCAGGTTTACCATATTTACTGCGCATGTGATTCAATAGTAAATCACGATATATTGAAACTGAGCTGATCGAAATGTCCTCCTGGGTTGCGGGAGATGATGACACACTGAGTTTCCACTTCTTGTCCCTGCTCTGCCCTTTTTTTTCTCTAAAGAAACTTCTAATATCCATTTGTCCTTCTGTACACTTATTTCGCTAAGGCTAGTTAGTCTAAGCACGAAACAGCAATGCCTAATAGCGTAGAAGAGAATTGAAATTGCAACATTTTGCAACAAATGATTCTAAACCTGCCCAGATCACGTCAAATTTTCTTGCGCTGCTGTTAATGCACACAATGGACACAAACACAAAAGTCTCTTCTACGGGGCTATTTATTTCATTCACGATTAGAGTTTTTGTTGTTGTTGACGGCCCATAGATCCGGGGCTATCCCCAGAGGATCCGGGGCTATAGCCCCGAATGCCCAGGTCTAACGACGCCACTGATGTCAATAGACCAAAAATAGTTGGAAAGCCTACAGAAACTATAGATAATTAATGTGACAATCACATTATTAAAAGTAGACTTGGAGCAATGATTTACTGAGGAACTATTTTTTGTGGAGGATGCTTCAGGTAGTTCGCTGCCCCACCTGCCCATATGGACCACACGCTCCTGGATATATTTAACATTTATTTTATATTTGGCCTGTTATGAAATCATGTATTGAACAATTTAAGCACAGCTCAGTTTTAAGAAACTCAAATAGCATAGATGCATGCTTAGCATTTTGTGATCATTAAGGCCACTTTCACAAACTCTTAGTCAGTTGTCCTCTGATTTACCGATATCTAGGCCATATTTGTAACATTTATTTTGTATTTGGCCCATTATGAAATCATGTAGAATAATTTAAACACATTGTAAAACTTAAAGCCCAAATTTGGAGCCATCCATGCATGTCGAAATTTGCTGCAAATTCAGAACTGGATTACTCTGGAACGGCTAACTGTACAGGGGCCTGTTACATCTTTCTGTTCGGTAAGGTCAGCTGTTTATTCTGATATATGGTTTGTTATGTGTTGAACGAAGGGTTCGTGAAGTATTCCACCGAGATGAATGGGTAGGGAGATGGGTGCAGAACCTTCAGTAGAATTATGATTAAATTGAATTATATTATTCACTTAAGTGTAATTTTCTTGCGAACCGTTCACCACAGCAATTAAAGGCTAACATAGTTTAAAAGCTGAGAAAAAGCTCTTTCATGTGATGTGATAGGCTACTTGTGATGTCTGTGTGATGAGTAGGCTTGTTCGCGAGTAGTTCAACCAGAGACTTTCTAATGTGGAGACACAGCACTCAAAAAATACTCCATAGAAATGCATGGGGCTAGTTTGTCACGCCAATATGGTCGTTGTCTACACATCTTCACATCCAAAACGTTGACATGTGAATACATTGAGCCAATCATGTGGTGTGATGTGAAGATATTGAGCCAATCATATGGTGTGTTGTGAAGACATCGTGCCAATAATGTGTTGTGATCTCGCCGCTGGTGTCGTGAAGCCTTGCGCACACGCATTTCTGCTGAATAGGATGCCCGACGAGTGCCCAAAAAGCGTCGTCATATGGCCGCCGAGTGGAGGGACTTGCCTAAAAGGACTTTGGTTCAACTGAGAAGAATGGGTGAATTTGGATGCACTTTCTTTCTTGCCGTGCGCTGTCACTTTCTCCTCACTCTATTAGTCGGACGCAAAACAGAATATTGAAAGAAGGGGGCACCAAGGCCACTGTGGCCTGTAAACCACACAGTAACGAAGCCAACTCAGGATGCCAACGATCGACATGGTTTGTGAAGTTAGTTGTATTGCCAACGTGCTTGATGTTAGTGTGTCAGGTTTTACACACCGCGTACGTCTTGTCTAGTTTCCCATTAAATTAGTAGAATCCGAAATGTGCCCAGATGTCCGCTTTCCAGGCTTTGGGTGCGTTTTTAATTACCCGTCTATCGTGGTCATCTCCCTCCGTCATCTTGATTCTTTAGTGTTGTTGTTACAGTATGCTAGCTAGTGCTGCCACTTAGCATGTAGCTACAGGCTGCGCATGTCATTACAACGTTGCTCCGGAACTGCCCCCAGAAGTAATTGAAACTTCACAACTTTATTATCCACTCAGGCCAGAAAATAAACAGTGACATAATCGATTATGGCACGTTGCTGCATCGATGCTGAATCGTGCATGCCCCGCATTGCAATACATTGCCGAAACGATTATTGTTGACACCTAGTGGCAGGGTGCCTTCAAAAGGTAATTACAATTTCTGTTTGTACACCTGATTAACTTACCTTACTTATTTTTTTAATGCTATGATTTTTATCTTAATCAACAATGACAAAATGTATTGCCGTTTAATTTTTTTAGCTGCCATCGAGCAGTCCAAGCCTGGAGCCAGAGACTGGTACTGCACGTCAGATGGGGGATGATCGGGCAGTCGTGGCCTACTGGTTAGCACTTCGGACCTGTTACCGGAGGGTTGCCGGTTCGAACCCCGACCAGTAGGCACGGCTGAAGTGCCCTTGAGCAAGGCACCTAACCCCTCACTGCTCCCCGAGCGCCGCTGTTGATGCAGGCAGCTCACTGCGCCTGGATTAGTGTGTGCTTCACCTCACTGTGTGTTCACTGTGTGCTGAGTGTGTTTCACTAATTCACGGATTGGGATTAAATGCAGAGACCAAATTTCCCCTCACGGGATCAAAAGAGTATATATACTTTACTATATACTATCTATGTTAGGCATCAGAAAGGTGGTGTAAGCAAGAAGGCAAGTGCTATGATGATTCACTAGTTCGCCCATCAGCATGATTGCTATACTGAGTGAATAAGCTAAGCGCGTGTTTGGCATGGTAGCTGGCCGTGGTCATGGAATGCCTGAAGCGGAGATCGCGGGGCCGCTTGCACCCCAAAAAGAGCAGAAAGGAAGGCCACTACCGAAATTACATTTGCGCTTGCTTAGCAAGTCATAGATCCACTAGATGGAGTGGATGTACAGTAGGACTGATAGGCATCTGTGGACCAATGGCTCAGTATTTGATTGCTGCTCTGATAGGACAAGCATGCAGCTGTAGTAGCGGCTCCTATCCTGAATGCACAGAGTAGCGGCCAGCGGGAACCGGATTTGACAAGGATATATATTAGTCTGGAACCTGTGACGAGTGATGGGTACCCTTCATCTGAGATGAAGAGAGCGGGCTAGTAGCGATATGAGATGAGTGTGATCGATGAGCTGAGCTGACCGATATGAGATGTAGTGTGATGGGTATGAAAGCTGAGGATCTGAGGCAGAGTTGGATATGAATAGGAGTGTCCTTTTTGGAATTGATCGGTTTAGTCTGATTGGTGGTAAACGTATTGTGTCCTGGTCTAACTCAAGATCTGCCATCGGGAATGAAATGAGACGAGGGGCATGTAGACTCACTACATCTAAGCAGCCCAAAGGAGGCCGGTAAACATGATGGAGGGTGAATCAGAGTGCTGTGACATGAACCCCTTGCAAAGTATAGCAAGGCAAGCGGCAAGTACACAAGAGTGGATCTTCGTTGCGCTTGCTCAGCGTCGGACATTCGTGTATTGCATAACCGTGGGAACGATGGGTGTCAGGGTTCAGCAGAGCTGCTGCCGCGAGGGTCTCGGGGTTCAGCCGAGACGTTGCTGCATGGTCTTGGGGCTCAGCGGAGCAGTCATTAGATGGGTCCTGAACCTTGGCGGAGCTGTTCCTAAAGGTCCTATGGGCTTAGCGGAGCTGCTTCTGCATGGGTCCTGGGGCTCGTTGGAGCCGTCGTTGCCTGGGTCCTGGGGCTCGGTGGAGCCGTCGTTGCCTGGGTCCTGGGGCTCGGTGGAGCCGTCGTTGCCTGGGTCCTGGGCCTCAGTGTAGCTGCTGCTGTATGGGTCGTGGAGCTCGGTGTATTTGCTGCATGGTTCTGGGGCTCAGCGAAGCCATCGTTTCATGGTTCTGGGGCTCAGCGAAGCCATCGTTGCATGGGTCCTGGAGCTCAGCGTAGCTGTTGCTGCATGGTTCTCGGGGCTTGATGAAGCCGACATTGCATGGGTCCAGGAGCTCGGCGTAGTTGTTGCTGCATGGTTCTTGGGGCTTGGTGGAGCCGACGTTGCATGGGTCCTGGATCTCAGCTTAGTTGTTGCTGCATGGCTCTTGGGGCTGAGCAAAGCAGTCGTTGCATGGGTCTTGGGGCTCAGCAATGCAGTCGTTGCATGGGTTTTGGGGCTCAGCGTAGCTGCTGTTGCATGGGTCCTGGAGCTGGACGTAGTTGTTGCTGCGTGGTTCTTGGGGCTTCAGCGAAGCAGTCGTTGCATGGGTCTTGGGGCTCAAGAGTAATTGTTGCTGCATGGTTCTTGAGGCTCGGCGAAGCAGTCGTTGCGTGGGTCCTGGAGCACGGTGTAGCTTTTGCTGCATGGGTCTTGGGGCTCAGCGGAGCCGTTGTAGCAGGGTTACATGAGCTCAGCAGAGCAGTTGCTGCGTGGTTCTTGGAGCTCAGCGAAGCAGTCGTTGCATGGGTCTTGGGGCTCAGAATAGTTGTTGCTGCATGGTTTTTGAGGCTCAGTGAAGCTGTTGTTGCATGGGTCCTGTAGCTCTGTGTAGCTTTGCTGCATGGGTCTTGGGGCTCAGCGGAGCCGTTGTAGCAGGGTTGCAGGAGCTTGGCGGAGCAGTTGCTGCGTGGTTCTTGGAGCTCAGTGAAGCAGTCGTTGCATGGGTCTTGGGGCTCAGAGTAGTTGTTGCAGGGTTATTGAGGCTCAGTGAAGCTGTCGTTGCATGGGTCCTGTAGCTCTGTAGCTTTGCTGCATGGGGCTCAGCGGAGCCGTTGTAGCAGGGTAGCAGGAGCTCAGCGGAGCAGTTGCTGCGTGGGTCTCCCTGAAGCTGTTGTTGCATTGGGTCCAAGCTCATTCCGTACCATCTGTGGCAGCCTTAAATAATCCAACCTGGGCTGAAAGAATACTTTTAGAATACCATTACCTGATAAAACATGACATTCAGCATGATACGACATACAACACATAATACATGATAGGCAGATAAGGCATGAATAGCATGAATGGCGAGTATCCAGATGGAATGAAATGGCTGTGGCTAATGAATAGCTGGGGAGCCGGAATGGGACGTCGTGATCCGAAGCACTCGCGGAGTGCTGATAACCCGCTGCGGCGGGCTGGTCTAGCGCGGAGCCGGGGAAGGGATGGGTAGGGGGGAAGGGAGGGAGCAGTCGTCGGAACGACTGGAAGAGGGGCAGCCCTGGACCGGGTCCTGGCTGGGGGGAAGTGGGTGGGGAAGGGGAAGAGGAGGCGGAGGGAGTAGCGACGCGGTCGCTACCGGAGCTGGCTGAGACCAGGTGCTCGCTAACTCGTAAAGAAAATAGGGAGCTAGCGAGGTGAGTTTGAACGAACGCCTCTTCATGAGTCGTGGCGTGCTGTACAGACGTGACTCCGGGAATGGAATGGGGAGGGGAAAAAAGGGGGAAGGGAGGGAGCAGTCGTCGGAGCGACTGGAAGAGGGGCAGCCCTGGACCGGGTCCTGGCTGGGGGAAGTGGGTGGGGAAGGGGAAGAGGGGGCGGAGGAAGTAGCGACGCAGTCGTGGGTGGCGATGAAACAATAAACCGGTGTTCAAGGAGTGTCATTAATATATGTTCTGGCTGTAGACTGGACTTTGAGGGCCTGCTGAGAGCGAACTTAGCGCAACTGTCCACTGCTTGCTGGCGAAGTGCTAATTTTAAAACATACGAATAACCAGTCATGGTAACCAAATATGACTTGAGTTCATTGCAAAGCTTATATCAGTGAACTAGCTTGTTGCTATACCCCGTAGAAGCTACATGAAGCGTCGGCCATTGACACTATCGCTTTAATAATTGCTGACGTCTGCGACACAGCTCCATGGTTTAAACAGACTGCGGAACAAGCCAGCGGAAATACTTAAGGTTGAGGCTTATCGGTTCGCTATAAGTAGCTTAAATATCCAACAACGCTAGTATCAGTTTATGAGAAGTTACTGGACAACTATAGGAAGTGAATGAACAAGACCTGTTCGTTTCCGATGCCAACACGGATGACGGATTGAGTGATCTTCGGAAAATAGGCCTCCACTGGATAACGTTAGTGGATAGCCTACAAACTTCAGACGCTTGGCGTGGCGAGCCATGTAGAGCATTTCGAGTTACCTGGTCTTGCGACGTGAAAACGCGAGCTTGGAGCAGCCTGATGTTAGAGCCTTGAAGTAGGCTGGGGTGAGTAGGCTATAGCATAATTGATAGTTGTAGCTTACCCTTGCTCTGTGCAGTGACCTGAAAACGCTGGTGAACCAGGTGGCTGTGGCCCATGGACTGGATGTAGCTTTTGGATGGTTATAGTGAAAAGACCCAGCTCCATTACGTCTGCCTACCGAGGCTTTGCGACTCCAATAATTTTGCGAGCGCCGCGGCGTGTGACGTATGGATAAGGAGGCCGGCTTAAATACCCTGGCGGCGGAAGACAGGTGAGTTAATTGCTGTCAATCATCCCTAAGGGCTCCTCCTGAACTTTGTTTAGAAAACATCATTAATATCACACAGACATACTACTGCTCAGAAGTGTAGGGTCACTTTTAAATGTCCTCTTTATCAAAATAAATTTCTAAGTGTATCCCAAACTTTATAATGGTGGTGTATATATAGTACACATCGGCATTTGCCTTATTCACCCGGCGGCCATTACGAGTCTGAGGGGTACACTTGCCATTACACCTCAGTCCAGCAGATGGTGGTGGTAATGTACTCCGTTTGCAAACTGCTAAAAAACAATTCACTGAAGAAGAAAAACAGGCCAGTGAACCCTTCTTCTTTGATCGGTGTGCTTTTTTTGGCAGTTTGCAAACGGAGTGCATTACCACCACCATCTGCTGGACTGAGGTGTAATGGCAGCCTCGTTATGGCAGCCGGGTGAATAAGGCGAATTGCACCTCACTTCTAGGCTGCTAGTGTGGGTTTGCTTTTATTTGTCACACAAGCTGAGTACTTTGCATTAAAGGTGCTTTAAGCAATGTTGGGTAACGTCACTTCTGTTGACGTTCAAACAAAACAGAGAGCTAGCTTGCCCCTCCCTCCCGTGCAACTGAAACTCTCCTGAACGTGCATCTCGTCGGTGATTGGCTGGAACAGTTTGTTATGTGTCATGGTCCAGGCTGGACCAGGCTGTTTTTCGAGCCTGGGCTGTCCACAGAGACCACGTTTTTTTACAGTGTACTCAGGACAGGCAGCTAGCGGATGGTCAGGTGATGTTTGCTGTATGTGACAAAAAATGTTTTAGCTTAGAAACCGCTACATCACTTAGAGCACCTTAAATTACATTAATGGACAGGGTAAATTGTCATATATATTCTTATATATGCTTTCTTTCTCTTTTACAGACACTTGACTTTTACTGCCGGAGGTACCATCAGAGCACCTCTCCCTACCCTGCAGGAAATCTATACCAAAAGAGTACGGAAGAGCCCAAACTATTTTAACGAACATTTCATTCCCTGGCCATGGACTGTTTTAACCACTGAGGTCAAGCAGACGTCTCTGTTCCCACATGGCTAAAACAGACTGAGGAGGAGTTTCTTTCCTCAAGCGGTTCCAGAAATTTTAAAATGAGTGATTTAAAATATATATGTATTGTAATAAGTATTGTAAAGGTGTTTTTTTATGAAATGTAAAAAACAAAACAGAAACAAAAGAAAGATGTTTGAATACATGGGGTGGAGGCACCTTTGAGGGTTCTTTGTTGAACCAAAAATGGTTCCCCTATGGCATCAATGTAAAGAATCATTTTTGGTTCTGGTTTGCACCTTTTTTTCTGTGTGTAAGTCAGTGGTGCTCCCTTTGACACACAAATCCTTGTATTTCATCTCAATACAAGATATACTTTCTATGTAGTTGATGAGTCAAAGCGCTAGGGGAGGATGAGGTGGGGGGTTGCCAACTTTCTGATATGAAAATAACATACTTCCTGTAACATTACACAGGCATGCTAAATTAGTGTTGGATGCTACTACTGTTTCAAGTTCGGCAATGCCTAGTCTGCAGCCTGTTCGGTAGAATCACGTGGTCAAATGCTGACCTACAAAAACTTACATTTGGATATTTAATTCAGTGATAAGATGGGTCGACTTTCTGTAAAGTTACACACATATGCTAAGTTAATGTGAGGATGATATTTTAGCATTTTTTAAGTTTAGGCTAATTTATGCCTTGCCTGCAGCTCGTTTGGTAGTTTGATTACAGCAGGACATGGGCTTTTCCTCCCTAGGCTGTTGACATGACATTTGAATATCAATTACTTGTAAGTACATGGCATTAATTTGTATTCATTTTTATTTTTTACTGATATGTATACAGGAGTTTCACAAAAATTTAATAGGCTAACATGATTAGAGTTATTTTGTCCACCTACACTGCCCATGGAGCCCAGGGTTTGAGGTTTAGTCATCCTTCTCATCCTGGGGTTGGGGAGGTAACCAGGGTCGAGTTCCCACAGGGGATTGGATGAGGCGCCATCCTCATCATCCCCATCCATGGTGAATGGGGAGGTAGGGATTGAGGTGCCAACAGGGGCTGGGGCCCTTTTCAGCCTTTGTGGCACTCTTGGGACCTCCTCCACATACATTTTCAAATGGTCGATGCTGACCTTGGGGAAAGAACGGCCATTGGTGTTGATCAGGTCCCTAGGGGTCGAGTTTCCCCCCTTTCCTCTGCTGGCTCCTCACATGTCTTCGCTATACCAGGGCCCCGACTGGTAACAAGACCCTTCTGTCTTGTCCTCTCCCTGATTCTGTCCTGCTGCCTTTCTGTGTTCTCCTCCACAATCATGATCTCCTCGTGGCACTGGATGTCAATGGCCACCTCTTCAGCCAGGAAATCATTCTCCATGGAGTGCTGCATCTGTGGAGACATGTAAGTAAAGATGTAATCTATACATCTACATTTAAATGTATGGTTCAGTGGACATTGACAAAGTCTGTAAATGCTATGCTTCACCTGAAAACGCTTAGGGACCTGACACGGATAACCTGCCTCCTTTCCAAACATCAGGTGGAAGGGGGAAAACTGTAGCCTGACGAGCCAGACCCACATTAAAATGTAGGGTCTGGGCACTCACCGTTGGCAGTGCTCAGTCCGAGGGGCGGGATAATCGGTTGGTTGTCTTTCAAATTCCCTCTGCACGTAATAGGACAGCTATGAGTCCCATGCGTTTTTCCACCAGCGGAGCTAGTTGGCTAGTTCAAACTTTTGCCAACTTAAAAAAAAGCTTATCTCGTGTCACAGTGTTCGCCAACAGCAACATCCATCTTCTTCGTTTTCAAGTATTCAAGCCAAACCTTTGCAACTCTGCCATCAATCATTATGTTAAGCCCGCCTAACGTCTCTATACACGATTTGATTGGCCTGATAGAAGTTTAATTTTTCCAGCTCACAAGCCAATGGAGAGTTGCTAGACTAGCCCTGGCAGAAAATATAATTTGCTGCCGCTAGGTTGCGCCTAGATTTCAAGGCTTTCAAGGATGAAATTACAGTGAATTTCTCTGAAAATTTGATCTGCCTCCTCTGCTGTGCTGCAGTTTTGACCAGGGTGTCCTTCCTTCTCTTGTAATAAAGCTGGTCCTCTGTGGAATATCATATGTAATTGGTCATACTCATTATATATGCTATACTGCTAAACATACAAAAGAATGTGTAGTTATCGCATGACTTTCCCTGAACATGCTGCTCGTAGGACTGATGAGCTTTTCAAGGCTGGTAGAGATGAGGACCATCATGTGGGACACTCATCATTCATAGAATTGGACTTTGGCATGGTCAGTGGTTTCCCCCATGACTACATGTATTTGGTTTGTCTCGGTGTGGTTCGTAGGCTGTTTGAATTGTGGATGGGCTGGGCCTCTACTCTGCCACATTTCCGCTACAGTCCAGTCTTATATCAGAGAAACTGGTCAGTTTGAAGCCTTATGTGTCTGCAGAGTTTGCACGAAAGCCAAGGGAACTAAAAGAAAGATTAAGGTGGAAAGCAACTGAACTCAGGCAGTTTTTACTGTACATGGGTCCAGTTGTGTTAAAGAATATTTTAGCTGAGGATGTGCATGAAAATGTCATGCTGTTGTCAGTTGCAATACATATTTTGGCAAGTCCCTTGTTATGTCATGTAATGAATGACTTTGCCGGAGCATTACTGTGCTCATTTGTAGAGCATTTCCAAAAATGATATGGTGCCGAGTTTGTTGTGTACAATATTCACAGCTTAGTCCATCTCGGTCAATCTTAGTCTGTTGGTGGCCCCCTTATAAAGGAGAAGGGCTGCAGAGGGCCATCAAGAACTTTCAGAAGGCAGACAACACCTGGTCCCTGTATAATGCCCGTGTGCTATACACAAGTGAGTGATTGAATAGAAGTCAGATTTAAACTAACAGTTAAAAGGTCAGTGACATAATGTTAAAATTGAGGTCTGTTTTAAACAGATAATTATCAAGAAGCGAGGATTGGTTGCCACTCGCAGAGCAGCAGACTGATCTTCAATCAGAAGCTGAGATTGATGCTGGACGACCCCAAAAAAGATAAATCAAGTAAGACGTTCAGGAAACTAAAGTGCTTTTGTATTTTGGCTAATTATCTCCCTTTTACTACATTATCATTTAATTATATTATTTTCCATTATAACAGTAGTTTCTATTTGTAAAATTGTAGACTGGTGACTACTATACCAAAACAAAAATGTGTGCCACACATGTTTACCTCTGTTGTTTACGCACTTACTCTATTATTGTGGTGTTTTTTTTTTGTGTGTTTGTCTCCAAAGGCGGAACCGGCACTTCGATGATGTATACAACAGTGATAATGAAGAGGTGGCACCCAAGAGGAGCATGCTACCAAAGCCCCCTCAGATACCATCACCATCACGATTTCGCCGATATATTATCAGCCCACAATCAGACCAAGTGGGGTTCTCGGAGATCGGAAAAGAGATCTCAAATAACCATGTCATAAACGTTCTTTCAGTTTCAGTTTTTGATATTATAATTACATTTAGATGTAGGTTTAATGAGAAACAAATGTTGGATGTTTAAATGAGTTACATTTAAGGATTCAAAGCATTACTCTTAAGTGAATGTTTTTATACCCATTGCACCAGGCCATTGATGCAGTTGATTTAACTGAGGTAGCCAATGGTGAAGCAGCTCCAGACGGCCCAAGAAAACGGCTGAAAAATGCATCTGTCTGTGGCCAATTGTGTGGATGTAAGAATTATTGTATTGCATTGTTGAATTATTGGAGGCTTCACTAGATAGATAGATACACTCATTTTCTGTTTTCTTGTTGAAAATGCTTTACAGCTTTGCTGCATGACATGCTGGTAAAGCAAGAAATAATCATACAGCAGCAGAAAAACATAGTCAGGATGGTGCAAGATCTACTGTACATGCTGCCTTTGCCTCTGCTACCAACGGCTCCATTGCTACACAGGGGACAGTGTACAGGCACAGTGCCTTAATGGTTCTGGAAGGAGACCTTCAGTCTGTTCTGGAACTGAAAAAGGATTTGATGAGTTGTTATATTTCTTAGAGACAGGGTAATGTAATTGTAGTTGATTTGAAAATCAATGTGGGTAATTCTCTACTTTCAGACTCTTTTGCTTGGACTAGCGGGGGGTGCCACCTTATGCAAAACAGTTTGGAGGGTTTTGCCAAGGGGTATTTACAAATGAATTTTCCAAAAAGGTCACCTGGAGGGGGTTGAATGAAAAGGTGGGCTTTGAAAAACAAATTTTGGAAACAGTGGTAATAGGTTGGTTTCGCCATTTCATCACTATTTTTTCTCTCTTGTCTAGTCTTCTCTCTTTACAAAAGTTGTTGTACTTACACTTCCATGGTTACTTCTGCATTTAGTAATTCTGTTTGTTTTGACTTTTATGCTTTAGTATTAGATGTAGTAAGAAGAAGGTTCTGCTGCCACTGAGGCTGAAACAGACCATTAAAAAGTGGTTTTAATGGGCTGGGGATGGAGGCAGGAAGAGGCGCCTTCACTCAGCACCCTAGCCATCCAGTACCCAGCTTCCCAGCCACCAAAACTTATAATAAAGCATAATGAAATTTAATTTCCCTGTGTTTTTTAACATATACACATGCATATTTAAATGAAAATATAGTGTACAGCATAATTTGAGTATATAGTGAACCTACACTATAACCATTAAATTACCGTATATACCGTATACCGTCAGTCAAAATGCTTCCAGATTTGCAAAAAGGAGGCAGCATCCAGATACAGTAAGGTGCTGCTGTCCATGGGACCTTGGACAGCACCATTAAAACTGTGAAATAGGCCTAATTAACTCCGATGTGAAGTTACTGGCACAGAGAGCCATCTCGTTACAATGGGCTAAATGGTATGTCCTATTTCAATGTAGCCTACTTAACTCCACCTCCCCGTTTTTGATAGAGAATGGTAGGCTATGCCTACGGGTAAGGTGAATGATTGGAGAAAGCACAATTCGGTAGTGCAAAAATATCGAGAGCTTAGATCAACAACTGTCATAAAACATCTTTCCTCACCACTGTCTCGTCTGTAATTGACTGCAGCCTAAAAGTTTTCATCCATAAGTAACATTTTGGTTGACTTGAAATTTGTGTAGAATATTTTATTGGCACAAATATACATATTGTATAAGATATGGACAACTAAGAGCAGTGCAAAGATGTATGAAAAAGTAATCTGAACAAAAAGAGAACACTTATCTAGAGAAAGGTCAGTCTTGCAATCTTGCAAAAAAAAGAAAAAAAAATCTTGTCTAATGTGTTTGTTTACACATTAATAATCAGTGATAAATAACTGTAGTATTAGTAATTGCATTTTACTTTTAAAAAACTACACAAAGGTGCAGAAAACCATCACCATGTACCCATTTATACATGCTTAACAAAATATCCACCAACTATTTAACCTCAAGACTTTAACACATATATAGTGAAACATAACTGAGGGTATAGCTCATACATTGAATTAACATATATTGCACATATACAGAAACATACTTTACACCATAAGACTATTTGGCATTAATAGCTGATTTATTCTCAACTAATGCAACTAAGAAAAACTCCCTTGATAAGCTGACTTACCAGAGGATAAAAAGACATGAAAAGGCAAAGTGAAATGCCCAGTCACCACTGTACACCGACCTCCCCAACTCATCGCTGTTTATTGTCTGTAGTTCACTACAAGAACCACCAGGGGACAAAAACAGGATTACAGTTGCTATCGATCCCTGTTAGACTCTGCAAGGTATACGGTCATAATCATGAGCACTAACATACCAAAGACTCTTTCAGTCTCCTCTGAAATGAGAACACAACCCTGGTCCCGCACTTTTGTGTAGTGTGTGCCCATAATGATAGGAAACGTACATAAAAATGTTGTACTGAAGAAAAAAAATGGCAGGAGAGGGAAGAGTCAAAACTCCTATGAGTCTCTTTGTCAGAGGAGTCATCTTCATTTGTCTGGTCTGTGGTGAGGAGGAGGAGGCAGGCGTCTATGCGCTGGCGTCTGGGTCTGGGGTCTGGTCCTCTGGGATGGGTTCAGGCAGGTCAAGGGGAGGGGGAGGCAGACCAGGACTGGGGACTGGGTCATCCTCTGGGAACAATTTCACTGCAGCAACAATAAACAATACACAACAATATTAGACTTGAATCTCGGACACTTTTACCTTTGGTTGAAACAGGCATTAGATAAAAGCAGTATGGCAACATGGAGTTATAAGCATTTACTTGTAGATTTTAAAAAAGGCACAATAAGCATAATACTGGCATCTTCATTTATGCTGAAATGTATCACTCTAATCCAATAGCAAACATTTTATTTTTTATTGATTGGACAGACCAGGTGTGGGGAGGGACTTGATTCGCTGGCGCTCATCTGCTTCCACAACAGGATTGGTTGAGCAGCGAAGGGAGGATGAGTGTTTTACTGGAGCAGAGTCCAGGTCTCCATCGAATACACTGCTGTCTCCAGCTATCTCTGTAAGGGGGACGGATTAAAGTAGCTTGTGGTTAACTCTTACATGTGATTTCATCATAGCATGCTTTCTGATGTAGCATATATGATGGTATACTTGCCATAGGTGGCACACATAAAACACATGTTCTACTCATCCAGAAACACCATTCTACTGTTATAAGTTCTATTGTATTAGTTTGCATTTTAGACAAACTGTAAAAACTGACATCATTGTACGCAAGCAAACTGCATACAGAGAGTCTTTATTGTTGAAGTAAGATGATAATCATCCAAACATCTTGCGTCTTAACCCGTGATTCAGTACTGGCAAAACTCCGCTTACACTCTCAGCCTCTGGTCCTGCGCTGTGCGAGAGAGGGGGAGTGGCTACAGTAGAGCGGAGAAAGCCAACGTGTGCTTCTTTTACCAATATATTTAAATATTAAATGTGACCCTGCAAGGCGAAACCCCTTTGATAAAATTTACAAAATTAAGTTATTGTGCTCACATGAACGGCCATAAATTAAGCTTGCCAACGACATGTATATCGAGGGTATTGCAAAAAGTATCGCTAAGATAACCACATCCAAAGTTGGCATGGGTCTCCATGGATACACCAAAAAAGGATAAAAAAAAATAAATAATCACCCTTTTAAGTAAATTGTCACGTGCGATAGTGTAAGGGCACAGCTATTATTAGCCTTACGGTAGCGTGACTTTGAAGCGGATGCCTGACTATGTGCAGTTTCATCAACCGTGCAGTGTCTTTTTCAGTGTCTTTTTCTGCCCCCTAGTTAATACCTGGGACGGTCATAAGGTGTCACTATAGAATATAATTAATGTATTTCGGGGAAAGTAAGAGGAGAGGAAGTTCTGTGTACATAGATTGTGTATACTTCTAAAATGCGCTACGTCAATGGAAAACTTCTCCTGGTCCCTAAAATGACGCCAGGATATTTCTATAAGTTCTGCTTTTGACCGTTTGTGCCCTGAAAGGCAAGTCTTTCATATTCATATTCGGTTACATCTGCCAAGAACGATAGAGAGCTGACACATCGAGTACAAGTAATGAGTAGCCTAAGGAGTACATTTTAGCTCTAGCCTACCGTAAAACCTTATAGCGGCGTGGACAAAGGGAATGACTGCTAATGTGTTGAATCTTCACCTAAATAAAGTCAGGGTTTAACAGTCAAAACGTATGTTTATCCATGAAATTCACAATATGAAAGTGTAGACTGTATACTGTTGAATTATGCGAAAACGTGAAATTCGACATTTTAACCCGTATGTTTGTTTAACATGGATTTTCTCAAAATAGCACCGTGCACAAAGCGACTGGTTTCGCCTTGCAGCGTCACAAATATCTTTTGCCTTTCTTATCCAAACAACGTCAAACTTGGCACTGCACTTACTCGTGCCCGTAGCAAGACACCTGCCATGTTCAAAATCAATCGGACCATCGGTTCGAGAGATATGCGAATAACACACACACACGTTCCTGCAATTTATAGATAGATGGCACCTCACCAGAGGGAAACTCCCTGCTGTCAGGGTCTTCAGGTGGTGGACTGGTCACATTCTCTCGCTCAGTGTCGGAGGGTGCCCTCTTGTGGCGCTGGGCAGGTACAGGCACCTGGGTAAGACTTGGCATTTTTGGAGACGAGCCACCACTGGGAGAATCCGGACTGTCATCTGAATGATTAATTGATTGATAGACAAATACAGACACAAAGACAGAAAGACACAATACAGAGGGAGAGAATGGGAGAGAAGGAAGAGATACATATAAATGTATACAGAACCAGGAAATATTGCTAGATATTTCTTTGATAGAGGTAACAGAGTGAATATTTTCTAGATATTTCTCAGGTAGAGGTAACAGACAGTCCATCTCTTTCTCCTCCAGGATGTAATGGGAAGTCCTTTTAATCCCTCTCCCAGAATGCTTCACTGTGCTACAAACACTGTTGCCAAGCCCATTCTCTGCTAAGGAGGCTGTTGCCATACCTACCGATGCTCCTGCTGCTGTTGGTGCGGGTCTTGAGGGGTCCAGAGGTGCGAGGGCCAAGGGCAGACTTGGTGTTCTGGATGGGGGGCTTTGGGATGCCGATGCTGGGTTTGGCTGAGGTGGGAGGAGGAGTAGGACCCTGTGCTTCAGTCAACTCTGTCTTTTCTGGAGAAGAGGGTTCACTAACCTGAGAAACAATGTACAAAGATCATGATTCAGACCTTTACAATATACTGACATAAACAAAACAGTAAACCAGAGTGCTGACTGATAGCTATTTATTTAATTTTGTACCTATTACTATTATAACTAACTATTGATTTGACCAGTAGAGGGCAGTTTCATCACATAAAATAGTAACAGTTCAACATTAGGACTACAGTACATACATACACTAATGCACAATACTAGTATGTAATACTGTATAATAAAATATTATACCATTATTGAAATAAAACTATGTAGGGCAGCCTTTTAAAATACTACAAACAACAGCAAACTCTGGCGTATATCCAGCTATGACACATGCAATCTCAGAGTTAATGAGTAGCCAATGTTTAGGATATTGTTGTAATAAGCAATATGGCAGCATGAAACGTAGCTTACTCACTTTCATAGTGGCAGCGGCCTTCCGCTCCTGCTTGGCTCTCATCTCTGCTAGGAAGTCGTTGCCCATCACCTGCACGCCCATGTGGCGTCCCATCAGAGGGCTGTGCTTCCTCATGGCCTCTGCCTCCTTGGAGTCGGAGGTCACGGGCTCCTCTGGATGCTCAGGGTCAGCGGGTGTGAAGATGAAGTCGGGCTCGGGCACAGGAGGAAGGATGGCGGTTTTGACCGGAGGCCTGGGAGGTGTGAGTTCCTCTGGGTCGGGTGTGGGAGCAGGGGGCAGCGGTGTGGCGGTGGTAGTGGGACTGAGGACAGGTGTGTGCTGAGGGGTGGTGGGCGTCGCCGAAGCCGCGTGACTCTTCTCCAACTTGGAGCGCGGCTTGATGCGGTTGAAGAGGCCGCTCATCCGGGACTCGCGCTTCCTGTCGCCATCCTGCAGAGATGGGCTACTCTTCTGTGTGAGGCGCCTGGGAGGAGAAAAATAAAACATGTTCATAAGCTATTCAAGTAAAACACGTCAAAATGGGCTAATACGGAACGACCTGAAATGTTCAGTGTGATCGGAAATATTGCCCAAACAAAACAAAGAGTGTGGATGACTGGCACCTCCTCAGACTTACTTAAAACTGAGCTTGGTGACCTTCTTGGAGAAGAAATCGTCCATCCCCTCATCCACCTTCACCACAACTCCATTCTGATCAACCTCTAGGGCTGGGCTGCTGGCTGTGGCCTTCAATACACAATTAAACAAATTATTTTCAATTAATGCATTACAATACAGACACACCCCTGAACAATAGGTGAACATCTTAATTTACACAGCCTGGCACATTGTCATAATGTTTGTAGCTAAATCAGCAATAAAGGCTGCACAATTATCGCAATCGTATTTTGAACCAATGCAATTATCCAGTCGTAGACAGTGAAGCTCACCAATCAGGAGTGCTGTGCTTCTCATGCACTACGCATGCAGAAGTGGCACAACTTAAAAACACATTTGGAATATTGAACTCAATCTTGACATTGACATTCAAAAATCATATTGCCCATCCCAATGGCAATCGCATTATAGCAAGTAGATATTTTCCCCAAATCATGCAGCCATATTCAGCAACATGGAGATCTAATGGATGATATCAGTCCACTAGGGATGTAACGGTATGAAAATTTAACCTCATGGTTATAGTGATCAAAATTATCACGGTTTTTGGTATTATCATGGTATTTTTAAAAGTGAGTTCAATATGTTCAGAAAGCACTGATAGGCCTACACAAGCTGAAATAGTTTCAAACAGTGTCCCGGTCACTTTTTCCTTGGTCTTGTTTAATTGGCTATGCGCTTAGAGCTTAACTTACCCTACCATTACTTGAAGTTTGCTATTTCTGTTATTTGGATCCAATGAGTGAGACCAAAGTAAGTGTTTGAAATAAAACTTTAGACTACTGTATTCTCCTGATAACGTGAGTGGAATGGATTTCATGTGGATGCGAACATAAAAAGACGCAGAGTGGCTAAATGATACAGTGCACGTTTTGCGGTGAAAATGTTCCACCTTTTAAAATCAGGTGTAACCTAATCCGAATCGCAGTTAAAACCATCAATTAGACAGCAGAATTAGTAGAGTACCAGTTTTGTTTCATTGCATCAGGCCTACTGTATGTCAAAAGCAGGCTCGGATGAAGCTGGGAAGGATTAAACACACGGTTTCAACACTGTGGTAATCATCCGTGATAATCATGATATTTGAAAAGAAAACGGTAATTGTTATTGTCAACATTTTTATCACGGTTTACCATTATACCGGTTATCGTTACATCCCTAGTCCACACAGCAAAAGTGCATGATGGGAGTTAACTGATGCTCTGGGAGCCTTACTGGGGCTCTGCTGGGCTTGGTCATCTTGTTCTTCTTCGGCCGGAGCTTGGTGATGTGCTGGAGGCTGGTGACCTCTGCCGAAGGCAGGTCCCCAAAGACCCCGGACGGCTTCTTCTCCAGCTTGGGGTGAGGCGGCGGGGGTAATGGTGGGTCCTCCACATGAATCGGGACGTCCTCCAAGGCCTTGTCTAAATCAAACTCCATTTCTGATGGGGACGACAACAGGCCATTTGTAAAGTCAAATATTTTGTGAATAGAGAAGGGTAAGAATATTTTCCCAGTCACACAAAGCCAAATGCTACATTACCAAAGGCGACAGAGATGGGCCTTAGCATCCTGTAAAGAATACTTTTCCTCTTAGATTTGGGTGTCAGCTGCAAAGACAAGAGATGCAGGAAGAGATAAGGCTCAGTCATGGGGAAACACATACACATGCATTGTGTTAAAGCAATCAAAAAGACCACATTCCTTTTCTATTCTGAAATGGATTGGTTTACAATCAAATTGTATCCATTCTTTAGATCAGTGGTTCTCAAACTTTTCACAATGAGTATCACATCAGAAAATTTGCGCTCCAAGTATCACCATTATGACCGGAGTTAAAATACAGTAGCGCAGGTCAATTTAACTGCATATTTTACATTGTACATGCTGTTTTGCGTAACTTCAGTGATTGCGTGGTTAGATGCATCTTGGTCAAGAGGTCCTAACTTGAATGATGGGCAAAGTGTCTGAAGTCTATCTAAAGCAAATTCAATAACTAGGCAAAATCAATTTGATAATTTAACACCATGGGCAAGACCTTAACTGCAAACACTGATGAGTCAGCTCAATGTTCCTATATGCCATATGATGGCTTTAGTTCATGCACTCTAACTTTGCTTGTTGAAACAATGGCTCACAGTGTTGTTTCATGAGTCACAGATAGACAATTCAACTCAGTTTGATTTATATAGTACGATAATGTAAGAATATGTCTCAGAGCCCTGCTTGACCATGAATCTTGATGTGAGATGTGTGTGTGTGTGTGTGTGTGTGTGTGCTCACCAAGCAGGAGTCCAGATCCTCCATCTCCTCGGTCTCGGAGCTGTGGCTCTCTGGCTGCAGGATGCTCTCCTCCAACACCTCCGTCTCCTGGGAGTCGTGGTGCAGCAGGGGCTGCGCTCGCCTGTTCAGATGCTCCGACTGCAGGAACAGATTAGTGGGATAAAGCACATGCAGACACTGCACTCTCAACTCCATGTCATGGTGCACAGAGGAATTGTGTCGTGTCTGTGTGAGTGTGTGTGTGTGTGTGTGTGTGTGTGTGTGTGTGTTTACACATTCATTCAGAGACACTGACCAGGGTTTGTTGAGAATGGGACAGAGCTTCTAAAATCTCATCTTCGATTTGGTCCGAGAGGAAGGATGCCATACTGAGCTTCACTTCACTGAGGGAAGAAAAATGGGAAATCATTTACAGGACATACTCAACACGTTCTCTACTGCATCAGAGTTTAGAAGCTTGTGTAGGCCTACTGAAAATGTAGGACTGGATGTAAAAAATATACAGTATGATTTCCCCCCTCCCTTTTAAACCCCTTGGGAATATTTATTTTTTTACACAATACAACAGTATTTTCTCTTTTCTCAGTTTTCACTTTCTTACAACCAAATTTTAATTCTGTGCAGTATTCAATATGGATCGATCTATATAGCAATGCTATTTGATCCTGCATAAAACAATGACTGCCACAGAGCTAGCTAAATATAGCTTTGAAGCTGAATCCCCCCCATTTGTGAAGTATTTTGACTGTAGGCTATATTTTCATTTGGCGGAAACATTACGCATGTGAATAATAAATGTTTTATTACAGACATCTGTAAACTATTTAATATTTGTATTTTTCGCTGAATGTAATATTACATGCAGTGGTTTTATTTCCTGACGAAATCAGGGACTACACAAATATATTTTCTTCTGCCCATTAGCGCGGTCCTAGTCGCGCCCAACTGTCGACGGCTACTTTTGTTCGCTTGATCCTATCCCTGACTTAACGCTCATTAGGCTACTCATTATTTCACATTTCCCCTCTTCAATTAACTTTTCCCATTGAGAAATACGACAAACTCATATAAGAGCAAAGTAGTAATTTGCTCAAGCTCCTTTTCCTTCGCTTCGTTCCCATCTCGTTATTGCTGTTGGTGTGTTCTTAAGCTAATATCCATATAAAAAAAAACCTATGATATGGTGATCATGTTTTTATAATTTCAACAACCTTTCTTCGTAACAATAAAGTGATCTTGGAAAAGTGAAGCATTACTTTGGGTTGTTACTGTTACGCGAAAAATAACGCAGCTTTCTGTATTGATCACATTTTTTAAATAGCAACAATAATTCTCCAATGGGAGAATTTTTGCTGCACCCAAGTGGGCGTAAACATGATAGGCTAGCCGCTAGGCCTACTAGGTCTATTCTTTTTCTTTTTACCCTATATGACAACCTTTACATTTTTGAAAACGAGAACAGATTGATAGGCATTAACGGTGGTCTCCTAATTTGCTTCTCCACAATGATGCAACATGCCATTTTTAATATATATATATATATATATATATATATATATATATATATATATATATATATATATATCTGGGCCTATATGACAACCTTTTACAAAACGAGAACAGATTAACACATGTGTCGCTTTGGCTTTTTTTCGCCGACGGCGCTGAGCACAGTGAACGCTGAACTTCACAGGATTTGTAGGCTATTGAAAATAACCGCCGTCAGCGCAAAAAACGCGTTTGATGGATTCAGGCCCTAATGGTGTATATTTTTCAAGTAGACTAGCTAGGCTACTATTGCGTAGCCTACGCACACGCTGAGTATTCTTAATTCCACTCCATTTCAAAAAATTCCACTCCAATTCAGAATGTTAGCGATAACGTTCGATGGGTATAAAAAGCCACGCACTTCTTCAGTATCACTCATTCTGAACACTATTTCACAAAGACACGAGAGCATTGGTATTACTGCGATTTCTACATGGATCAATTTAGTGAGCATCTGAGAGCATCCCTGAGTCCCGCCGGGGCCAAGGAGCTGCAGCTGTTTCTCGCTGGCATGATGGAGGAGGCACAGGAGAAAGAGACCATCCTGAAGGCCACTCTGGAGAAGCTTCTCCAGCATGTCACAGAGATGGAGCATGCCAGGAAGGCGCAGGTGGAGGAGTGGCAAAGGGAGAAGGAGAGGGTGGAAGCGGCTGGAGAGGCTGCCAAACGCGATTTACATGAGAAGCATCGCAACACCTACTCTCGCCTGCAGTCCAATGTGGACAGAAGGGCTGAGGAGCTTGAGATGGAGAGAAAGAAACTTGTTGCTCTGGAGAAAGAGCACAAGAGGGTAGTTTTCCTCCTGGAGATGAAGGAGGAGGAAGACTACGATAAAATGATGGCCAAGGAGACAGAGCGCATGATTGCAGAGTCCTCGAGGTGGGACAGATGGACCAAAGAAAGGGAGAGCTGCACCTTATCAACGGCTCTCACTGCTGCAGTCCTGAAGCAAAGGTTGCTACAGGAGCTGAAGAGCCAGGCAGAAAAATGGATGGTGAGAAATGTCACTTTTACCTTGACATTTCACATAGTCTAGTTGATCTTCCAAAGATATTTACTTTTATCCTACACAACAGAGGGAAACTGAGAAAATGCTGTGCTTGTTTCCCTCAGGTAACTCAAGGAGCCAACGGCACCGAGAGAGCTCCCATGGTTTTTAAATCATGGATGTTAAGGGATCAATGGAGGAAACTCCAAGACAACAGGGCGTGCCTCAATGATGACCTCCAGGTACCTGAACACACAGCTGACATGCTGCAATCACTGCTTAGAACATGAGGCTTAGCAGGCTACCACAGAAATAGGCTATAATCTTGATCATTATTAAGCCAAAAGATGTTTTTTTTGTTGTTCTCAGAGTTTCATCAACCGCCAGAAAATTGAAGACGTCATTGTTGAAAATCAGACACTCAAGGGAGAGATTGATGTGGAGTTCGAGAAAAAGATGGAGCGTCACATGATTGAGACCCTTAAAAAGCAGGAGAAGTTAAAGGCTTCTGTGCTTAAAAAGAAGGTGAAGGTAGAAGAAAAGACCAGGAAAGCACTGGAGAAAGTCCAGAAGGCTGAGCTGAAGGAGAAGCAAAGAAAGGAAGCTAAGGAGAGAAAGGAGGCCGAAAAACTGGAGAAGAGAGCAAGAGAGGAGAGGGCCAAGACCAGCCAGCCTTCTGCATTCTGTTGTTGGAGGAAATCATCCACAGTAGAAGAGGATGCATAAGAACTGAATAAATAACTCTTTATTAACATTGATGATAAATATTAATTAATAATAATATTAATAATTATTTTTCAAACTCAATCTTTGCTTGGCTCTCTTCTCTTCCTTATGGAAGTAGTGAAAAAGATAGTAAGCAATTGTTAAGTATCTTGTTACCATGACTTTTTTTACTTCTATACCTAAGAATCCATAATCCTATGACGTTTTAGTGCCTATCCCGGATATTTTAGCTTAGCGGTTGGAAATAAATCCCATACATTTATATTCACTGATTTAATTAAGAGTAGCAGTGAACCACCAGTGATCAAAACCCCACCTGATCTTGTTGATTATGTCTACAGCAGACTGTTCCAGTAAGGTGGTTGAGACAAAGTCCCTTGGTACGGCCATTTTGCTGGCACTGGCTCGTACGAGCTTCTGCCTCAGGTTGGGTTTCTTCATAACGTTAGGGCAGAGACTCTCCGCTGCATCCACCATGGACTGCAGCAGGTTCTAGGGGACAGAGACAGTTGTAGAGTTCAATAAGTAATTCATATGCCAACTGTTAAGAAAATGTTTCAGGGCTTCAAGCCAGGAAAACACCTGTCCCTTATACTATATGTAGTTGAGATTTTATGAACCTGAACTCAATTTATCACATAATCCTGTGACTTAGGTAGGTTTTACCTGTAGTTGTTGTTCCATGACTCCGGTGACCTCTCCTGCCATAGACTGTAGCTTGTCCTGGATGGGACCGATACAAGGGCCTTCCGCAATCTCTTCATTTCGAGACGTCGTTAAGTGGTACATGTTAGGCAGTAACTGGAACCAGAGAGATACAGAGGGCAAGATATGGATAGAAAAGTAAGTCAACAAACAGATACAAAAATGACTCAATTTACTATAAACACAAATCATAACTATTAAGCTGGCGCTGACAGAAATAATGTATATCCATTAACAGTATACTATACACCTTTCTAGAAACAATATTAGGTGGTTTTTAGTGTGGACAGTGCAGTGTCAAGATTATAACCTAGAATCTCAAACCTACTCATCCTGTCAATCAGTGCTTCTCACCGTTTTGGAGTTCCTGGCATCCTTCAGGAGCTTCTCAGCCACCCTCATGTCCTCCTGGATGGGGTCAGTCTCAGAGTACCTCAGAGAGTTCAGGTGGTCCTGAACCTTCACACACATTCTCTCAATCATCTGAAGATGCGGGTTGGGGGGGTAAGACATGAGTAGATTAAGACAGAGTAGCTTACAGAGATGTGTGGAAATGTGATCTTTAGTGTAGGTGAGGTAAAAACATCAGTCAATGGATCTCATGTGGAAACTAGACTAAGAAGAACTAAAGAAGTCAGACCCAGGAGTGCCAGCAAATACCTGTACCTGTACGCATAAAGGGAAACTTTTCAATGGATCATATCACAGTTCCCAATAGGATACTAAAAACACACTGGCCATGGAGTTCCTCATCATAAGGAAACAGTCATCTAGGTCAAAGAGCTCCAGGAGGTTAGCGAGCAGTACAGCTAACGGCAAAACACCTGGTGAGTGGTTGTCGTGACAATGCCTTGCTGGAGTCGGTAGGCCTGTTCCTGGAGGTATTTGCGCGTCTCATGATTCCTCAGAAGATACTGCTCCATCTGGAACACAGAGAAAGGCAAACATTGGTGCAAACTGCACTGCATGTTTTCGAGTGACCCCTCAAGTCTCCTTCATGTCTCTCACGGTTTATTTGTTTATAATAGAAATTTTCCATGTGAGTGCTGCCAAAACCCTTACTAACTGGGGGTTCAGGCAATACAAAGTGACACAAAGAGCACATCTATACACAAATGAATGCTGACACAGAGTACAGGCATATTCACAACTGTACCCTGGCAATGTAAATAACATACAATAGTCATTCCATAAAATGCATATACACATATGAATATCTATGCACTATGTAGCATTCAATTCTATTGTTACACAATCTCTGAATCTACACCAAGCATATACTACTCCTATGATAAAAATTCAGTCTTGACCTCTGACCTTCAGAAGAGCATCCTCTGTCTTTTCTGGGCTGGCCTTTAGTGCCTGGGCAGCATCTATGATGGGCATTGGCATGAAGCGGATGGTGTAGTTTCTGTGAGCAGGTAAGAGTATAAATCTATGAGTAAACTGTCCACAACATGTCATCATACACTTCAAATTCAATGTTACATGCATTCACACAGCTGTACACACACTCAAAAATAGAACATACTTCTCTAGGGCAGCTGCAACATCCTGTAAGCCTTGTGGGCTCACGCTGTTCTTGTCCCACACAACAGTCCTGGAGAAAGTAAACTACATCAATTCAACATATCTTCAATAACTTTAATATGAATTATTATAGAACACGTCAAGCAAAATAGGGTAGAGTACAAAATTGGCTATGACAGTTGCACTGCACCTTAGCTTGGTGTTGATTTGCAAGGCCTTGGCCAACATTTTGGCACCCATGTCGCCCATCCCATTGCCACTGATATCCAGTTTGGTTAGACTGGTGTTACTGCCCAGTGCATTGAGAACAAAGGAGAGGTCACCCTTTAGCTTTGAGTCAGCCAGAGAGAGGGACGTTAGGGGCTAGAGGGAGAAGAGCACAAGTCAGTGGTGCTCCCTTCGACACACAAATCCTTTTATTTAATCTCAATACATCCTAATTAAGATGGGAATAATTTCTCATCAACAAAAACCTCAACTTTTTCTGTATGAGCGGAGTATTTCCCAGAGTTAATTTTGGTTCAACATCTGCACTCAGAGCCATGTTTGCTTAACTACAGACGTGGAGTACGTAAGAGTAGATCTTGAGAAATTCCATTAAAACTCACTTCAGACTTGGATTATACTTAATCTCTGTCTGAGAGTTTTTCCTCAGAGACACCAGATAGGTCTAAGTTTAGCAGTCTGTGGAGAGGACTTGGACAGGAAAATAACTCACAGACTCTTCTTCCTGAATCATGTGCACCAAGTTGCTTAAGACCTGGCCCAAATTCCTACACAAGGGAGGGAGAGGGAAAGGGAGTGAGTAAGTGAGTGAGATGAGTGTGTGTGTGTGTGTGTGTGTGTGTGTGTGTGAGTGAGTGAGTGAGAGAGAGAGAGAGAGAAATTTCCTCAAAGTTTGTGAGTGAAAAAACAGGCTCATACTTGGACTTGATGTTGTTGAAGTTCTTGCCCAGGGACAGGTGTCGTATGGAGCGGTTCTTTGCTAGCCACACCAGAAGGGTGGTAAGGTCTGTGTCAAAGCCTGGCAAAAATCCAAGTGGTATAAAACATTAGGACAACAACTTAGCGGACAACACCATTGAAAAATTACGAGCATCATAACCTGACACAGGTAATGCAACATGATATTGCAAGTGTACTAAAACCACTTCACAGTCAGATTGAGGAGTAACCAATACTTATTATGTGAGCTGAAGGAGGCCTTTTACATAGTTCAAATAGTATGTGTGGGCAGTGTATTTCATCTGAGGCACATATACAGTAAGGGAGCCGGGGTCAGAACAGATGGACAGCATTCCAGTGTCTTCAGAGGACTCACTGTTATCCGAGATGTCCAGGCTAGAAATGTTGGTGATCTCAGCAATGCAGCCCTCCATGATCTGAGAACCGGCTGACCTCAGCTGCAGTCAAGATAAGAGCAATCAATCCATCAAATTATTGGGGTTCACCTTTCGCAAAGTTGTAAAGTTTACTTTACACCCAAGAATGGGCTCAGATGATACAATCATGTTAAAATTTGGGGTGATGAAGATGATAGTACAATGTTCCCAAATAGATATACAATCTCTGCTCTGTCTGGATACTCACTAAATCTGTGAACAAATCTATTTCCATTAACAAAAAAAATATACAGAATACAAACATGCAAAAGCAAAAAATAAATTACTCAACATTTACAGGGGCCTTTATTGCTAATCCCCATTTCAGCATGTAAAGTCAGCTGTGCATTCACAACTGTGAATGAGCAAACCTGATCCCATTTAATCCACTACAGGAGCACATGTGGGTGAGCACTGACAGGAGGAAGAGACTTTACCCATGCTTCTTATGCCACAATGTAATCTCATTTAGGCTTCTGTGAAAGGGTGTCTTTCACACACAGCACAATACACATGGTTATTTAGCTCACTGAATCATGGTCCTGCTTACGCTACGAGCTGGGCCAAAAAGAGGCCACCAGCAGCAGACTTGGCAGTTGTCTCCCTTCATCATTAAAATGGATTAAACACAAACCCAAACACTGTGCCAGCATAAAAAAGTATTGCCACGGGAACTACTGTGGTGTTAAAAAGAGATATGCTAAGTGGAAAAATACAAACAGAACACAACTCACAAATTCATGTAAACAGGGACAAAAGGCAGAACCCTGTAAATCAACCTCAGAACTAGTGACAATCCAGAGCTTGGTTTTAGGCTCACCTCGGAGTTGCTCAGATCCAGCGAGACCTCTTTGAGGTTGGTGTTACTGGCAATCCCGAGCAGAAGGGCTCTGGCATAACAGAACAGAGCAGAACACAGAAACAGAACAAAGACCTGAGTCAGACTTCAGAACCGAATGCAGACACAGAACAGAAACATTATCCCCATCCGATTAGCACTTCCTGAATGCAAATATGGTGTGTTTTTGCTTTTGGGAGCTTTGAAGCCAGAGACAATCAAGCTGAGTTTTTTTTTTTTTTATATATATATATAACCTGCTTTTTGTATTCTATAATTTATGTGACATGAGAGGTAAAGGAAAATCGACACTACATGTGACAGGAGGTTGTGGCTTACTTCAGTGCCTCTGGGGGTAACTTTGTGCCTGACAGGTTGATGGTGCTCAGTGCTAATGCACTGTTGAAGAACTGCTTAAAAGAGGGTGGGATGTCTTTCCCCTTCCTGAAACATGGATGACAAACCAAAAACATCAATACATTTAGCCTTTATCAAACAAAGAACTGGGCTAGGGTAGGAAAATATAGTTTGGATACATGGCTGTGTGTGGTGTATAATGTTTGTGTGTGTGTGAGAGTTACCTATGAGAAAAAACACTTTTACACATGTTGAGAACTGAAAGATTCTTGAGACATCCCCGAAGCAGCGAAGAGCATATCTAAGGGAAATATCAGATCAATTAGCTCATATTTACAAACTTCATCAACCTCAAAGTGCATTTTATCTCTATAATTAATAACACTTTAACAAAGAAAATGCATAATGTAGGCTATAGGCTAATGAAGCAGGTGATGGCTGGATAGAGATGAGAAACAACTCACTAATTCAAGAGGGCAGTCGCTATTAGACAGATCCAGTGTTTGTAGGCTATTTGGCTGACCCAAGAAATTGCAGAGATTCTATAAAGATGGCAAAAAAGGGGAGACAGAGAAACATTAGCCAACAGAAATTTGTACATAAAGAGACAAACAGGGAGGCTTGATCACCATAATAGGTGACCCATTTTGCACTATTACTTTAGCCTACTTAGGCTACTGTAGGGCTAATGCCTTTCTGCTTTAGGTATGTTTTCTACTAGCTTATCAACAAGCTTTTCTCCTGATAATCATTATCTATTTGTAAACAAGACAATTCTCTAAGATGGGTAGGTGGTAGAGCCTACTGCAAGATCGTCCCCCCGAAGTGCATTCCCAGACAGGTCCAGGTGTGTCAGTGTGCTGGCCATGGAAGGATTGGCAATGAGAGACTGTGCAAGAATGTTCACTCCTGAAAAAATGCAAAAAACAGAAGCTGGCATTGGCTAAAAAAGGAATGCTCGGCTGCCCAGGCATTTTTTCTAGGAGACAGCATGAACATAGCCGTAAATGTTTGCAGGTGCTGGTATAGAGATGCTTGAGTGGTTTCCACCAGACTGAGGAAAAGCTGAGAGTTGCTGTTTACCTTTGGATGACAGTGAGTTCCTTGAAAGATTCAAATACTTGAGCCGTGTTTGTTTGGCCAGAGGAGAACTAAGAGCAGCAATGCCTGCATCAAAGGGAAAAAGACCAAAACAAAAATATCACAAGAGCACCCCTGAGGCCAGAATGTTGACAATCATCTGAAACCTGAAAAATACAAAAGGTTGAAACTCTGTTTGAAGGGTTGAAATGTAAAATAATTTGAAACATTAAAACACATTTTTGAAGCCAAGCACAATGTCCACTTTGATGCTGTGAAAAGTGATGCTGTTCAGCATTTGACCCCGAGTGCAATGTGATTTTATAAGCTAACGTTACCGAACAGGCTGCAGGCTAGGCATAGCCGGAACAGCATCCAGATATTAACATATGTTACAGACTTACACTGATTTATATATGCAAATGTCAGTTTAGGGTGCTATATTTCTATAACTAGATGAAGGCCATTGCATCAGATCTGTAGATCTATCTATCTATCAAAAAAAAAAAAAAACTTTGTTGTTGGTGAGTAAAATTTGTTTACGACCGTGAATCAAACTTATGGATAATGTGAGGCAACACTGGAGAAATTAGTTATAACTTTTTTGGGATTATTATTGGTTTATTTCAACTTCTAACGTGCCAGGGGAGGATGGTGGAGGGTGATAGAATTATTATTGGCTCAATTTCTAAGGTGCCATACAAAAGACATCCTAACTTTAGCTTAGCTTCTAGCTGTTAGCTGACTTGCACTTAGCCAACAGTATGTTAGCTTCGGGTAACGTTAGCTGGTGCTAAGTTAACGTTAAAGCGGCCATTTTATTTCTGTTTGGAAATCAAAACTTTGGTAATTATTGTTTTTTAAAGTTGTTGGTAACGTGCATCCTAGTGAACCAAGAACTAGGGTTTTATGATCCATCGAAGGCTGCCTTAAAAAAACTGTAGAGCTACATAGGCTAAATAGATAGAAGCTAGCTATTTATTCCGTAGCTATCGCCAAGCCACTTTGTATGTAAACAAACATTTGATAATGTTATTTCGTAGCCTTCTTATTCATTCACTTTTCACAAATTGCACGCAGTCAAATGCTGAACTTCATCTAGTTATAGAAATATAGCACCCTAAACTGACATTTGCATATATAAATCAGTGTAAGTCTGTAACATATGTTAATATCTGGATGCTGTTCCGGCTATGCCTAGCCTGCAGCCTGTTCGGTAACGTTAGCTTATAAAATCACATTGCACTCGGGGTCAAATGCTGAACTTGACCTACAGAAATATAGCACCCTAAACTTACATTTGGATATTTTAATTCAGTGAACATGGGCCGACTTTCGGTAACGTTACATACTAAGTTAATGTCAGGATGCTACTGTTTTCGCATTTTTCAAGTTCAGGCTAACCTATGCCTGTTCCGTAGTTTTACATTTAGGCTACATTTATTCTGGCGTCCTTAACTTGGTCGCCACTGATCTATAAAGAACACTTCTTTATAGATCAGTGGTGGTGGCACTAGCGTAACACACAGAATTTAGGAGTTTTAAAACCCTGTTTTTGAAGGGGAAAAAACAACAAGGATGCAGCTCCATTCAAAGTAAAGTGGTTGGATAAGTCAGAAGTGATCCGAGTCTGACAACTCCCCATTGGGAGTGATATGCTCGCTATCTTTCAGGGTTTCAAACACTGTTCACACTTTTGGGCAGCGTCTGTCTCACCTACTGTAAAACCCGTCTAAGACCCTGCTGTGTGGGCTCTGCCAGTTGTGAACTTGAAGCTGGCAACACAGTGCAAATGTGTCTGACTCTGCATAAGTTTCAAAATTAAGATCCGCCCTTTCAAATATTTTTTCTTCAAAGATTCAGAGGCGAATGCACCAGAACAGTGACAAATCTGAAACTCTGAAATGTTATTGGGGACACACTGTCAAAATCTTTAAACTATGAAAATAAGTTGCAAACATATTGTAAAAAGAGTATGAGACTTGTTTCAACCTATCAAAACATTGTATTGAGAAAGGTTTCAATTCGTTACAGTCTTGTAACTTCATTTTTATTTACATCAATTTTCAAACAGGGCCTTCCCTCTGTTCCTCGGGTCCTATGTTCCCTGCTCTGGGATAGGGTTAGGGTTAGGTTTAAAAAAATAAAATAAATAAATGTTCTCCGGTCCATACAAAGCAGGGAACAGGTACGATCCCTTTCAAACACTGAGTTTCAACCTTTCACATCTTTTACAGACAGTCTCAAATCAGCATTCTGGCCACGTCTGTGTCCTGTGTGTGGGTGTACAGCTGTGTGAATGCATGTAAAATTGAATTTGAGACACAGAGAGAGAGACTAGAGACTATTTGTATCTGTGTATTTGAGTGGGTATACTTACATAAATGTATAGTCTTTTTAAATATGTGTTTAAATAATACCTTTGTCCTCCAGTGAGTTGTTGGCCAGGTTGAGGGTGTGGAGAGCGGATTTGGGGTTGTGGCTGAGAGCAATGGCCAGCTTCTGTGCAAAATCTCTGCACACACACACACACACACACACACACACACACACACACACACACACAGACGGAGCACATTAACTCTCAGCAGTACAGATTGACCTAACATAACCCAGTCTGGCCCAAAGTAGCCCACAGAACTGGCATAAATCAGCATTCCACAGTGGACAGAGCTGAGAATGGACAACACAGAGTGTCATAAATGCACCATGCATACCTGCCTGCTATCTGTGTGCACATTTCTAACAACTGTGAATCACAGCGCAGAGCAACACTCTCCCAACAAGCATAATTCACAACATTTAAACACACACACACACACACACACACACACACACACTGGTAGGATTGTTTCTTCAACTGAGGGGACATTTGACCACTGAACACACTCATACAATTCCAGTACCTGATGTTGAGGAACGTCCATACTATTAAGCCCCGTTCCTATACGGCATTTCCTTCACCATGCAAAGAATGCTATTTGTTGCCATTATTGAATACAGTTAGTTACAGTACATTGTGATTTGGATCTTGGGTATGACACAAGTGTGATACTCACGCTTTGAGACTGGCATTGTCCAAGACTAGCTCCTCAAGTCGCACTGAGCGTGACACAACTCGGAGAATCTGCTCACAAAGGTCTGCAGACTAAAAAAAAAGAAATCAAAATAAACAGCAAACTTGACATCCAAATTACACCAGATGCTAAAATAAGTTTCTTATGACACTGCTGTCTGTTGACAACAGAATATACCTCACTCTTCATATAGGAATACTGTATACCACTCTCTCTGAAATGTAGTTTAACAGTATAGGGCCCCAAAGTCATTAACATGGTGAGCACTGCAAAGGGGATTTTCCAAGATTCTGACTTAGGACTGGAAACAGACTACTCCCATGTTTTGGGACTTTGTGATCCCAAAACATGAAGTCTTAAAGAAGCAGTCTCACAGAACAGGGTGGTGTGTTGAGTACTGAATTCCACTGAGCCAATTAGGCAACAATATAGATTTTTTTTAAAGCACAGGGGTTTATTTGGGGCAGGCTTGTAATCAAGGCAGGCCTTTATTTTTGCGTTTTATTGTGAGGCATGCGTTTCGTTTGGCGCGGCATACCGGTGGTAGGCCATCAAAAGCATACGATTTTATGGTTGGTTTTGGGTTTAATTTACTTTTGGACTGTTTGATTATATTGCTAAATGTTGGGACGGATAGGCACTGAAATCTGGAAGGTATTTGATGGTTCACTATTAAGCTACTGGTAGGCAGTATCCCGGCCATAATTTGAGGATTTACGGGTGTGTGTGTGATATGCCTCTGAATCATGTGATGCGTCCGAACAGTGGCATCTGGTGGTTGAATTTCATCACGCTATCTATCATCGTTCGCCAAACATTCTAATTCAAAATTGTAAATCTTACACAAAAGTATGAAATAATCTAAACTTCATTCACTCTCCATGTATAGATCAATACAGACTTGCCGAACAGGCTGCAGGGCAACAGTTTGATAGCCTGCATGAAAATAATAAATGCTCCGCACTTGTAAAAGAGTGCTTTACCAAAGGGTCCTTGAATTGTTCTTTTTTAAAAACAAGGAGGATAGCCTGTAGCGATGCTAGATGTCAGCTCTGCCATAAGCAGTGACTGATCACCGTTGCACATTTTGAAAATGTTGTTTTGCACTTTCTTTTGCACTTCAGTGTTGTATAGTTTGTATAGTGTTTGTAAAAATTGCACACATTAATTGCACAAACAACCCCCCCCCCCCCTCCGTCGTCCCAGTCAGATGCCCCCCCCCCCCCCCCCCCCAATCTCCCCCACGGCAAAGCCCACCTTGACTAACAAATTTTCTGCGGGAAACCCTGTATGGTGACACTCACCAACATTTGTAGGAGAACATATGCCAATATGTTGTGTTTAAAGAGACATACCAGTTTGTAATCCTTCACAGAGAGCTTAGTGAACCACTGGTTGTATTCCAGAGCAGCGACGATGATAACCAAATCTCTGTGAAGCAGATAAATGCCAAACTTAATTACTGTTTATTGTCCAAGCAACTTCCATGCAAGAAAGAACTGTCACTGCTAATGCATAGCTGTTTTTTAAGTTACAGTATCTCAACATAAAGTTAATGTAAACAGAATCTAATGATCAGCCGTAATGACATCCTGATATCCCTTATGGAGATTGTACCTGTTCTCTAGATGAATAAAATCTTGCAGATTCAGTTCCCTTGTGTCTTGGGTTAGGTATATTGTATCTACGTCCTTGAGACAGAGAGGAAGAACACTGTGAAGAGGTGACTACTGTACAGGGGTGTAAATGGGTGCAGAAAACGCATACAGTCAGCACCACAGAGTCACTGTTGGAAGAACTGTGTTTTGTACTAACCCACTGCACTTCATCTCTGTACGGAAGACCCAACTGATCACACATACACCAGTATGTGTGCGAAAATCCACCTAGAATGGTACAGCAGGCAATTGGAACAATAATTAAATATTGCACATTTTATTGGACTATTTCCTTTATGCTACATATAACATTACATGTTTTGGTAGTGTCTTTCTCACCCAAAATATAGAATCAGACCTTGGACTAAAGTGCAATGTGAAACAAAGGTGATTTGATATCCACTACCAAGCAGTATACGGCATGAACAAGTGTATCCCATCTTTTTCAAACATCAATTTCTAACAAATATTTAAAATGACATAAACTACACATGACTGAAATCCTGTTCAGAGAGTACAGAGTAGAAATCTGTTGCCATTTCACCCTGGAGTAAATAATGTTTTCAGAGTGGCAGTGTCGAGATGCTGATGACGCTCACCACACGGCCCGCAGTCGACAGGCAGCTGGTCTTCCCACTTAGAGAGAAGGGCAGTCATCCTGTCCTCTGGCTTCAGAGACACTTTCTTCATGACCTCCCTGCCAAACAGCAAGAGAGAATAACACACTATTTCACTCCCTCATACTAAACAACCGCAGTTCTGGGATATGTGCGTGTCTGTATGTGTGTGTGTGTGTGTGCATGAGTATGTGTATGTGTGCCTGTGTGTGTGTGTGTGTGTGTGTGTGTGTGTGTGTGTGTGTGTGAGTGAGAGCATGTGCATTTGCCTTTGTGTGTATTTAAGCCAAAGTTACAAGTTTGAGTGCCAAAGAAAAGAGATCAGCAAAAGCAAAACACTTGTGTCTTTTTACAGGGGGAAAGGCAAAGGGCAGAGAAGAAAACAAAACAAAACCAAAGAAAGAAGACTCATAAAACAGAAATCGCCAGCTGGAGCTGAGGTCAACGGGAGAGCACCTACCCTGGAGACAGACTGGGGCATATCCTCTGGAGACCACGGCCCACTTGGGCCACCACCTCGTCCACCTCCTCAGCGCTGGCCAGCTTGAAGGACACCAGGCCGCGCTCATGCTTCACCACCAGCTGCAGGGGGCGCCACAAACACATCAACAAAACCCCAGAGTGACTGGGCTCGAGGGCCCGATGGCTGACCATGCCAGTCTGACTGGGCCTGGGTTCTTATCAGATCAAGTTACAGCAGCACCAGTCTGGGAGTGCAGGTTGGTGGTAAGGCAATATCATAATGGGCCTCCATTCTTCTTGGGGATGTCAGAACCAGCACACAGGGAGGCAGTGTGTGTTCTGGTCATTTCAGGACTACAGAACACACAGATCACAGTAGCTTGCAACACTCACAGTCCATTGTGCCTGAGGTTTTGGTCAGGATAAGTCTTACAAATGAGTACTACACAGAACAAAAACAAGTCCGAATGACGGAATGACGTACACTCTCAGTTTGGCTACACACCTGATCTGGCTTGAAACTGCTGATGCTTTGAATGTCCAGATAGTTGAAAGACTGCTCAACCTTGGAAATAACAAAAGGAGCAAATTAGGGTAACTTTTTTGTCTTCGCATAACACAAAGAACAATGAAAAAGTAATATGCAGACCAAGAACAATGGAAGCATACATTGTCAAGTCACTTTTATTTATATAGTGCATTTTTGTATGCACAGAGTGCAACCCAAAAACTGTGTACAGGACTGTATAAGATATCCTGGCAACATGGTATCTGTTCTAAGGAACTGCAGCTTAATATGTGGTGATTTTATTCTGCATTTTATGAGTGTTAAATGGTAATTAAATTAACATGCAATGCAGCAACACACAATACCCCCCTCCTCCTCCCACTTGTGCAGGCATACAGTAGCACACACATACATGTATACACACAAGCACACACATAAGCTCACTAAAATGCAAATGCACAATTGGCTATGCACAATCGCACATCCTCTATACATGCACAAATGTATAGACACACAACTTGACAGGAAGCACAAACAGAGGGAGGTCAAACTAATCCAGGAACCCTCATCTCTTCCTGAGGACAAGAGCGAGAGAAAGCTTGCCTCTGTCCAGCTGTTTCACTGTGGCCATTGTCTGAGCGCGCTCTCCTCTCCCTGCCCTCCCCTGGGACAGCCCGCTCCCACAAGCACTGGCTCGCGCCCAAGCCTGCCCGACCCCAGCCAGCAAGCCAACAAGCGCCTTTGTGGCTTTCACTTCTCCCTCTACTCTGTCCATCCCTTGTCTGTCTGTTCTATCCATTCTTTATCCACTTGCAGAAAAAGAAAGCTTGATTTGAAAGCATGATTTTTCTTTTTTTCCTGTCCTTAAGCAAATGTTATGAGCTTGTTTACTTGTTTGGGATGTGACTAATGTCTTGAGGTGGGCTCTCTTAGAGGAGAATTGTTTTGGGGGGGGGGGGGGGGGGGGGGGTTATCCCACGCTAGTGGACAGTCGGCAGTCACCCAAAATCCAGCTGTGAAAACAGCCTGTGGGAAAGAAAAACAGGGGGGCAGCCTAGAAGGACTTGAAGAAATCTGTGAAGACACCCAGAGGAAGATGGAGGGCATGAAGAATAACAGAAGAGGAGAGATGGGGGGGGGGGGGGGGGGGTGGAGTGAACAGAGGGAAACAAAAATAAATTGTATAATGGAATAGAAATAAAATCTAATAAAAAAGATAAAGGATGTATAGTGATAAAACAGAGGTGGGGAGAAGTAGAATGCAGGGGAGAAGTAAGCAATACCTTTATCAACCCATCATGCTCAAGACATTCCATGTCTCTCCGAAAAGCAAGTAAGGACACGCCTGCATCTACAGTGGGAAGTTCAGCACACCAGATTTGAGGTCAAAGCCTCTAGAGTAGAAGGGCGAGAGAGAGAGACAGAGAAGGGTCCTAGGAGCACATGTCTGCTACTTCCTCAGAAAGCAGAGAATAGAGGGCAAATGCAACAGGGGCAAATTCTTCCTGCTGTATGATTTAGTGTTTATTTGTGAGTTTATAAGAGCTTGCCTGGTTTTCTGCCTAGACAGGTCTACCAAAACAAGACTTAAGTTAGTCTGCTTCTCTGAAGTTGAATTAAACCAACCAGCTTGCAGTGTGTGGAAAGCAGTTGGAATTTAATTTTAAAAACAGTGCTTAACTCATGTTTGGCTCACATGTCTTAAATACAGGTTTAATATCAAGATCACAAAGCAAAAAATATATTGTATCTTTTAGCAGTTTATTGAATGATCATATTTTTGAGTGACACGTCTCATAATCACGGGCAGGGTGGAATCCAGAAAGGGAGGAGGAGAACCAACACAAAGGATTCTTTTCCAATCTCTGTCTAACTAGAGCTGACTTATTGCAGTTTAACGCTTAAACCTTGAGCCCTTTTAACTCTGCTGTCTAATGAAGAAACACCTAGATATATAGTCATTAACACAATCACAGCTGCATGCGCAAAAACAAAAGCAAACCCTGCCCTTACTCCCACCAGCATACAGGCTTGATCACTGTATTCTGTATGGCCACAATGTGCTTCTTTACCTTGGAGGGCACTCGTGCAGTAAGAAGGTAGGCCCGATGAGAAGCCAACGCCTGCAGAGGGGAAAAAGAGATATCAGAAATGCATATACTCAAAAAGATTTTTGTTCTAGTTTGATGGGGTAAATAATTCTTGTCCCTGGAAGAATTAAAAACGTTGACTGAAATATCTGTACTGAATGACACAATACAAATCAAAAACACCAAGATCTAATTCATGGAGCTATTGTCTACAAAAACGGTGCGCCTGTATATTGGCTAGGAGGGGTCCACATGTACCACCCCAGTAGTGGAGTGGTACAGGTTGACCCCATGGGATATACCCCACAGACAACACATATATGACTATTTCAGATCTAATTCTATATAATAATATGGATTAACACATAATTGAAATTTAGATTATGATATAACATCTGAAATACTTTGTGTTGAAACTTGCTCAATATTGACCACTTTTTGCATAAGCAATGGCCAATTCCATCTCATACGTCTTAAAATCTGTATTTTTCCACCACGGTACCAGTCAGACAGTGGTCTACCAGGTACAGTGGAAATGAGTTTATTTCTTGTTAACAAAAATTTTCTTAAACTCTGGGACCAGGGCTACAAGAAAATACCACTTAAGTCTAGTAGTGGGAGTTTGGGGGGGGGGGCATGTGGACCCTTCCTAGCTCATAGACTATATCAGTTCCAAACGGGAATTAAGTTCCTGACCTTTTGTTTCCAGCACTCTCTACTCACAGAGCAACAGGACAAGCGTTCACAACCAAACAATATAAGTCATAGCACAGTTTTTCCACTTCATTCAACATTTCCCCACACTCATCGGTATTCCATCGAACAAGCAAATTTTCTCTTCTCTTTTATGGTGCTATTCCATAATTGATTTCAATGATTTTCAACTTCAGTACACCATCTGTTCACACAGAAACACAACCACTACCAGCTAGTTGATTATTTGAGCAGGAATGATTTAGCATATTTCCATGTATTACCTGATAGATGCTTTCGACATATGAACATTTGAACAACTAAAATCACCAAAACACGTCAACACTGGCCTTTAAATGAAATGCATACATTTCAACTCAATATATTCCATATGTTATTGTTAAGAGTAAATAGTTGGATTTGAACCCTACTGGCATGGCCAAAACCAGGCACTGAGGCCTGCAGGCCTATGATCTAAGTTCTCTTCCAGACCCAGGGCCCTACAGACCCATGGCATTCTGCTTCCCACAAACTGGCTGAAAGGAATATAAATAAAACTAAAGGGAAATATTTGTGGATTTTTTTGTGGATTTTTCCCCTCTCATAATCAAATGACGTTTCCCTTCAAAACTGCTCACAGTGTTTACAGCAGGGTAATATTAGACTAGTCGAGCCATTTGGTATAGCAATTACAGAAGTCATCAACACTCTAAATCACTTTTTTGTGTAAATCAATATTTTATTGGGTTTGCTCAACTGCCAACCCTAGAAACATCCCTCTGCTTATTGGACAAGAGCAAGAATAATTATATAGGAGATTTCATTTCTTGGGTATACTGTTTAGCACAGCAGCAATACAGGATGACTGTAACCACGCTGACTTTCACATGAGATGGCTGTGGAACAGGTTATACAAAGGTCAGTCCAGGGGTCAGGCATTAGTGTCTTTCTCTGTTCTCTAATCAAACGATAGATTTCTATAGGAAATATGGATTCAAGACTGAAATTGTAGAAGTGGGAATCCAGTCTGTCAAGTAATGAAGCCACTTGAAGTGTGTTTCCAGTCTAGTTCTCCAATTGACAGTAATCCGTTCCACATTTCAGTTTGGTTCCAGAGTTCTCAGGCTGAATCCTAAATAATATCTTACTGTTCCCCCGTCGAAATGGAACCCACTCTCACACACAGGTAGACCCAGAGACACACACAGACCCAGACACACAAACGCACACACAGAACCACAAAACACACACATACAGCTATGAAAAGGTCAAGGTTGAATCTGTGTTAGACTTCCTGTTTAGCACACATTACCCAGAATCCCACTCAGCTTGGCCCCTTGTGCAAACAAACGGCTCCATGCTCATTGCCGACACCCACATCCTTTCTCCAGTGTTTGGAATAATACAGATTACAGAAATGTTATTACCACCAAAAGGCCCGACTTGCCCGTTTGGCCTTCTCCCAAGTTATCTGAGGGAAACTGGAGGGAAGCCAGCTCTCGACTAGCAGTGAGCGGACCTAGATACTCATTAAACAGTAAAACAAGGGCCCGCGTGCCAGATCACACACCCGCATCTGTTCTTACAGCATTGATGCCTGTGCTACAGTACTCTCGATGTGAAATGGAGTCCTTTTGACTGTTAGTGTTTCGCTCCAGCATTTTAAAGTCAAAACAAACATTTTCCTGGATTCTTAAAAAAAAAAAAGAAAGTGCCCATCGTGACCCAAAACATTACACACAGAGCACGGCAGATTTCCTGCAAACCAGCCGAGACCTCTGGACTCAATCTGGACACATTGTGCTCTACCCAAAGAAAGCAACATTTTGAGAGAGGAGATACTCCTTTTGTTGCCGATGTGTCAATGCAAGGGCAGACTTTGCGTTTTACGCACATACTAACTCAGGGACAGATAAAAAGAGTTTAATGTCAGAATCCGAATTTAGCCAAAAGACCAAATCAACTGCTCACCAGGGGACTACATATAACAATATGATTAAGTAAGTAAGTAAATTAAGTATTTGGACATAAAGCTACAATCCATGCACATGACTTGAGGAAATAATAAGGGCTTCCATCTTGGATCAATCACAGTATGTGTTACACATTTTGCTCATGCTTAAGTGTATGGGGTGTGGTAACAGTGTTTTCCCAATGCCATTTGTACTGGTGAGTGACCAACATTAGGGGGCAGATTGGGAGTAAAAATAAATGGAAAGAGGAGACTGAGTCAAAACCTGTCCTATTCACAGACCCTCTGTTTCAACAACCTGTTTCTGCAGAGACTTGCAACTAAACCTCAGCATGCTTTGTGTGTGTGTGTGTGTGTGTGTGTGTGTGTGTGTGTAGGCGTGGGTGGGAGGGGGAGGGGGGATGGGAACCACTCTTCCATGCACATACACATGCACACTCATGCACAGATTCAGCACAACATATATTATAAATGGTAAAACGACATTGCTAACTGGAAAGGAAGGGTAACAGTGTCCATGAAATTGGTAAAGATAGACCTTACATATTTATCATATAAATAATAATAATAATATAATATCAGGGCCAGATGAATTTCCTTCCTAATATAAAGAAAAGCACACTCGCTTACTTGTAGGAGATTAGTTGTTTACTTCATTCATAACCTCTTATTTTTCTGCACTTATGGTTTTGGCAACATCTGGAATGCACTGTGACCATGTTTGTGTGAATAGGCTGCAACATCAGGCATGTGTCATGTCAAGTCAGAACAAGACAACAGGAGAGAGGCAGGCTACCACAAAAACGTGGAATTTTACCAGGAAACAAAACTCAGGTATGTGCGTACCTCACGGACATGGATATACTCCACACTGATCACCGACACCCCGTTTTCATTCTGATGTGTTTTGAAGTCACTCACACATGTTTAAACTTCTGGTTCAGTTTCTTTCTATTTAGTGTTTTTTAAATGATCATTCACTTGACTTGACTTGACTGGCTGACTAACGACATATGCTGATGGCTGTTGGGCTCAGTGGCTTTTGAAGCTGTTGTTTTGAGATACAGTAACAGATACCCAAATCACAAGAGGGCAGGGTGCCCAATTACTGGACAGTGGATAAGCCCGCTAAATGACTGCCAAAGCCAGTGTCCTTGCCAAACAATAGGGAGTTGCTAAAGTGCGTTTACTGTAGCCTTAAGGCACAACCGAATGAAAGAATGCCACAGTCAGCCCCACCCTGTTTCCCCACAACACACTACTACTACAAGGCCGGCCCTGGCTGTTATCAGTGCATTAAAGCCACTGATTGAAAGTTTACAGAATCTCACCAACTTTCTTGGTCTGGCTCTTTCACCTAATTAACTCTGGGGGGAAAAACAAGAGGAGGGCTTCACAAAATATAGGTGACTAAGGGGAACGTGTAGATACATGAAACTTGATACCTGAAATGCTCAAGTCCCGCAGGGTTTTCAGGTCTTGCTGAATAGCCTCTTGCAAAACACCTGCAGCTGTGAAATCAGATGTCTTTCACAATTTCTGGTGTCTGACCTGGGCAGCACCAAGCTGCTCATATCTCTCACGCATTGTGGACACAGCCTGTAATTCACTGACGGATTAGTAAACTTGGTTTGCCAATCAAATTACACTCCTCTCTTCTGTGACACTGAAGCACCGTGTTGATTAGCTGGTAATATTTATGGCTTAGTCTAAGCCACTATGTCTGTTTCCTATTTACGGAGCTGGGAGGGATTACAAGTACACTGTTTAAAAACAAACCTGGTTAAGTTAACTCAAAGTGATAATCTTTCTAATAAAAGAGCCCCATACCTTCATCCTCCTGGCAAAACAAAGCCACTGGGTTCTTCTTCTTTACCACATACGCTGAATTAACTTACCCAGGTTTGTCACTAATTTATGTACTTCGAATATGCCCTCGGACTGTGTACAAACATAATTTTTTCATGCAATCACTGAACAAACAGGCTGTGAGGAGTAATTCCCTGTATCCCAAAACATGTAAGGGGCCAGGACTGTGGATTGTGCCATTAAGAGAAAATACATTGATTAAACAGGTATGTGTGTAAACAGTCAAAATTAGACATTTCCACTATGAATGACAACAGATATTGTATGCCATTAAAAGAGAGTGTGCTGTGAAGGACAAATTATTTTTTTACTTTTTGTGCGTAATGGCCTTGAATTGTGTTTGAAACCCCAAAGATGCAGAGCTATTGAGCAGAATAACTGAGACCACATGTTCTGCAACATGCTGAAAAATGTTGGCGTGGCGACCGACTGGCGACACAAGTATGCCCACACATTTAAAATCAGCGTGCACCCAGCACCCATTTACTTCCCTTACAGCTGTGCAAGGTCATTTAACCAATGACATCATCGCCCAATTCCAGAGGACTCCCAAAAACACAGGAAGTAGTGAGGTAGTGTCTATTCAGGAGGGTGGAGCGTTTCCATAGCAACAGAAGGCAACCTACCAATTCACACCCCCAAAATGTGCCAGCAAGGTTTTACTCATTCCTGCTCTCAGAGACAGTGTGTGAAAGAGAGAGAGACATAGAGAGAGAGATGTGTAATGTTGACTGTTACCCTACAGAGCGAGGCAATACTGAGTGGAATGTGATGCCTTTAACTGGCCATGGAGTGGGAGACATTAGTGCTAGTAAGTGAAAAAAAAGTAGCCTATTGGGTGTGTGAATCTGTAGGAATAAGAGGTGTGATGGTGGGCAGGTGTCTTACTAGAATGCGCTTCTCCAGCTTGTCTCCTTTGACCTCCACACTGACCCTCTTCCTGAGAGAGAGGTTGATCTTCTTACCGACAGCATCTCTCACACTCTCTACAAAGAGAAAGATATGAATAGAGGTGAGAGGAGATATGAACATGAGGGAAAACTGCTACATGTGACACATCAATTGTATTAGTCATTTCAGTTTGAACTGACCACCACCTCAAAGCCAGTCTTTTTTCTCCGTATCTGTGCAGCTGACCCTGAAATCAATATGTTCCGTCTAGATGCACTGACAAACTAGCATGACCTTCTAAGTGAAAGGAATTTTCAACACCCGCCTAGTATGTTTTTGAAAGTAGCATGTATGCATATGCACGGTTTGTTTATACTTACAAACAAAAATCCTGATTGGATCCTAATAGCACTTAAACTACCCGCACATGATCACACGCATCTGACCTGCTGTCCTGGCTTATCAACGTATGAAAAAGGTCCAAAACATCTCATGCGTACTTTTCTCAACATGTTGACACTGCCATACCACAAGCAACATAGTGGAGCTGAGGTCACAAGGGTTCTACCACAACTTCATATCACTTTACATTCCCAATGGCTCCAATCCATGTCCCAGATGCCAAGCATTCCACAGCTTTGCCCATGTGGTCCCATGAAGCGGAGCAGGCCTAACGTTCAGAGAACATTTTGACATTGTCTAACAGATGAGAGACATTCAGGGAGAGCACTGGAGAGAGTAATTCAACTCAGACAACTACAACTGATTTTTCACCCAAGGTGAAACTCTTTACTGTGGGATCATAACAACTTGAGGATCACTGGGTTGTGAGTGGTTTGTCTAAAGTAGTATTCATTTTCAAGGTATTGTTTCTCTTCTGCGCCCTACTTAGAGACTATAAACTTCAGCACAGCAAGTCAAATGGGAGAGGGCAGAATTATATCACCAAGGAATTCTCTCCTCAAGACATCAGTGTGTTTGAGGTCAAAAGAGCAAATAAAAATATGTTTAGACAATTTGGAGAGTTGAAGCTTTTATACAGTTTAGGGCAGTCCTTGATAATCTATATTGAAACTTAATTTTCAGCAGTAGGCTACTGTTGTCAATGGCAGTGTGTTGACATTAATAAATAAAATGAAAACTTGAAAAGTTACTGTCCAAATAACAGATTTTCTATTTCAATTTAACACGCGGTAATCAGATCATCATCTGCATCTTAATTGGGCAAATTTCTGGATAGCCTACCTGCTTTACCACGCAATGACAGTAGAGACCAGATCATCTTACCTGAAACATTTTAGCTCGCCCTGTAGAAAACTATGCGAGTAGTAAGCTAACTTAAGCATTCCACTCCTCCAGCTGTTCTGAACAGCTGCAACGAAGTTAATCAACATCAAAACAAATTATCATAACACCACATTGCATTGTACATAACATCTCTTAGAAGTCAACCACAGCTAGTCAGTAAACGTCATTCACATTTTTTGTTCAGCCAAACTTGGAAAAATATAAATCACTGGCTTCAATAAAGGTGACTCTTACCCATTAATTCCCTAGAAATGTCTGTATTCTCCTCACTCATTGTAGCCGATTAGGTATGCTACATTCAAAACACGCGTCCAAAATCCAGTGTTTAGTTAGATTACGAGTCGGTAGCGCACAAATAGTTTCAGGTTCTTCTCACTCACTCAGGTGTTTTCTTAAAATGTCCACACTCCATTCTTTCATGCGCTACATGGCGCACTTTGGTACTTTCCCACGTTAATCCAAAAACATCCAAAATTCGAACATTATTAGAGACAATGAAATGGGTAAAAAAACAAACTGAATACAATCAGCCAGAAGACGAACTTTTTACACTTGGAATGTGCCGGAAGACAACAGTTAGACCCTCGCCCCTCCTTCAAGCTCCAGTCTCTTCTTTGCCATCCGAAATGGGAAATAGGAGACACCTGGTGGCAGTGAAGACTTCAGGAAACCAGCCGAAGCTACATCAGAGACTGGTCAGTGATGTTTATAGTCCAAGTTCCCATGCTCCTGCTAAGACTGGATAGGCTATTTGTAATGGAACCTGTGGTAGATTAGACCTAGCTGGCCACTACACAATCGAAAAGAAAAAGCGCGAGGAAGGACGGCTCTTTTACACGATTTACGTCGAAAGGTTGTTATTAATTTACCTCTAAACGATCAGAAGCAGATGTGAAAAGCTCTAAATCAGATTGCTTAAAACCACATAATCAGTGTCGCGCCCGCGGGACGGTAACCCACCTCCCCCCCAACATGCCTTACAGTCTATGCATGTAGCATAGTAATGTTATACACAATTTCAAAGCTTTGACTCTTGGGGATCCAAAAATTAGAACTTTGTTCATGTACAATCTGTATAGTGCTTTACATTCTCAGATTAATCTTATTATGTCTCAATTAAATTTGATCCAAAATGCCCCCTCCCCCTCCTCAGCTTTTGGTGCTATAGGGATACCCTGACTTCTAGCTGCAGTGTAGCTGCAGCACAATAAGTAGATGTAACATGTTGGGTACTGACATATTCACAAGAATCCATAGAAATTGAATCTTGGAAGATGAAGATTGGCATTTTCAGATCTTTGGATTTTTTTTTTGTATCCTTGTTTGGGGCAGCCGTGGCCTACTAGTTAGGGCTTCGGGCTTGGAACCGAAGGGTAGCTGGTTCAATCCCCGACCAGTAGGTACGGCTGAAGTGTCCTTGAGCAAGGCACCTAACCCCTCACTGCTCCCCGAGCGCCGCTGTAGTGGGTTAGTGTGTGCTTCACCTCACTGTGTGTTCACTGTGTGCTCTGTGTGTTCACTAATTCACAGATGCGATCAATGCAGAGACCAAATTCCTTGTATACACAAGTATACTTGGCCTAGAAACCTGATTTACATTTTACATTTCCCTGATTTATAGGCTACAGTTCAACTACCTTTTCTTGTAAATCATTTGACAGCTTGTTTGCTTTCCCCATGGCTCAGTGATGCTTAATCTTCAGCTTAACCCTTATTTAATAATCAAATATAGGAGGAAGATGAAAAGTCACTGTGAAAAAAACCTTGTGTGGTGTGAGTCTTGAGACTTGAGAGCAGAGCCTGCATTCTCATCATGGCTGTTGCAACGCTGCGGAATCGATGGAGGTCATATGACTTATTTTAGCTTCACTCCTCTTATGCATTATTGTGTATCTTGCACAAAATGTATTTTGCTATTGAACTTGCTTCCTGTCTTCTGAAATAAAAAAATGAAAATCTAATAAATTCTAATAGTTGAAGATATCTCCTCTGACCACTAGGCCTACATGTGTTAGTAAAATCTGTGAATGAATGAAGGAATTTGTGATGAAAAGATTTCTTTGTGAAAGGATAACTGATGTAGCAATCAAAACAAACCAGCTAAATATAGAACTGTTAACCACGTGGATAAACATGTTGAGAAAAAGGGGACACATTTTGGCAGAAGACACTAGAAGAAATGTGATGGTTTTAGCAACTTTAAGCAGGTTTTTAGCTATTTGGGGTTTTTAAAAGATGAAGTAGCCTACAGTGTCCCGTCTTAATGTGATCTCAAAGTATATTTAGTTCAGTGTGAGACAAGGCACAGATCCCCTCAGTCATAAGCAGTCTGGCTTTGTTCAAAAACTTCCACTCACTCATTTACTTTTACAGACATTGACTTGTGGTCCAACATATAACCAATTATATGTATCTGTAATTATCTGGTTGGTTTCCATGTCACCAGAGTTTCTCAAATGTCATATGAGAATGTTTTTTTTTTTAACACTAACAATAATTAACTCAAGTGGGTGGACACTATGCAACTTCCTTCCTGTCTTGGGAAATCATAAATAAAGATCCTTCAATGTACTCAGTACTAGACTATTCTGTACTTAATACTTTTTTCATCATAGAACTCACTGTACCCTGGAGGATCAGCACATGAGCACATGAGTGAGAACGTCTATGCTATGCAGAATTGGCAGCTGAGGCACACCATCCCTAACCTTAACACTGAAGTTCATCCTGTGGAGGTAAGCTGCGAAGGTTTTGTGCAACATCTACCAACAGATTGCCAGGGTTGGGTCAGATTACTTTGAAATGTAATCCATTACTGACTACAAATTACATGCCAATTTTTGTATTCAGTAACGTAATCAGTTGGATTACCAAAAACATGTAACGTAATCTGATTACTTTAGGATTACTTAAATATGCCCATTAAGTAAAAGACACCACCACAGAATTGATGAAAGAATTGTCATTCTATTTTTCTCCACTCTTCTCCAAACATGCACAACTCAGCTTAACCTTTATAAGGGCACAGCTGGACAAAGAATTTAGCTTTCGCTGGATTTTTGTGACCCAGGGACATGGCCTGAGATTGGCATAAAAAAGGGAAGCATTAAACCCAAATGACACCATGTCCATTTCAATTGTGGGGGTGAGAAAATTATTATTTTGGGATGTTTTTCAACCAGGGGGACCTGGTGAACGGCAGGTAAACGGTAACACTAAAACAAGAGGCTACATTAAGATTAGGAGGAAAAGATCAGGTAGTGTGCCGAGAGACCTGCTCCAATAGTATGTAAGTTAGTAAGTAAGTATATCTTTTGATCCCGTGAGGGACATATGGTCTCTGCATTTATCCCAATCCGTGAATTAGTGAAGCCGAACCGGCAAGCCCAAAGGCCTAAGCCCTAACCAGTAGGCCATGGCTGCCCCAAAAGGCAGCATTTGAACATTACACCACACAATGATCCAAAATATACAGCCAAACAAGGCAAGAAATGGTAAGAACAAGGCAAGGCAAGGCAAGAACAGAGAACAATATCAATATTTTAGAGCGGACCTCAATCCGTCAAAAAAGTGAGCACAAGGCCAAAGTGATGGCAAATAATCGTTCCTGCCTCAAACCCCAGATTGCTGCTAAAAAGGTGCAGTCTACAATCATTGTGGAGACATGAAGAGGCTTGGTGGGTATTATATGAACCATTTTGAGGGCTGTGGTGGTAAATAAAGATGTTTCCAGTGATTGTTTAAAAATGGTATGAATAATTTTGAACACACAATTTTTCATAAAAATGTTAAAAAATATAAAAACACTTTTTTTTTATTCCATGTTTTTACCACATTGTCTTGCAACCTTTTGGCATGTGCAAGTGTCATTTTAAGTAAGAACAAACATATTGCTCAAGAGAAAATCAATATTTGCCAGGGGTATGAATAATTTTGTTCTTATCTTAAAAAAGTCTAAAAAGTGAACATCCGAATGAACTGCTTGTCAAATTAAAAGATAGCTAGGCTATCATAAAAAAGTTGCATTGTTTGCATGATAAAATGTAATCAGGTAATCCCCAACAATGTAACTGTAATCTGATTACACAATTATTTTTATTGTAATCTGGGTTGATTATAGTTACTTGATTTTTGTAATCTGATTACGTAATCCAGATTACATGTAATCCGTTACTACCCAACCCTGCAGATTGCTACATTGCTCAAAGAATGTTAAAGGTGCAGTCAGCGATTGTACGTGATATCAAGCCCATAACATTTTCTGTCAGATTCAGCAATCATCTCCTCACAATCCGCTGGAAACAATGAAGTGGGGGCAGCCAGTCCCCTTCAAAAAAAACGAAACCCATGTGGAGTTTCTCTAGGAACACTGAATATATAGGAGTGAGCTATCTCCCTGGTGTATTTAGTTTGGTCCTTGGTTAAAATATAACATACATTGTTTTGAATTTAAAATATAAACATAAACAAACGCGACTTTCGGCACAATCGCTGACTGAACCTTTAAGAGGCAGTTGGTTCCACAAATGAGGGGCCGCGAAAGATCCGTCACCTTTTTGTCTGAGCCGTGCCTGAGGCAGATGGAAGAGAGCTTTACCACAGATCTAATGGTGCGATCCATTTGTCCAATGTACTCGTCTTACGAGTATAAGTTGTTACAGTTTTTCTCAGTCGCTTTGGTGCTTTTCTCACATCACTATTAACATTTGCACAGCAGTTAGTACATTTCTCAAAACAATTAGTGCAAACTGCAAAACCTAGTGGATAACCTGCAAAAGCACGTCACTTGCTCAAAATGGATAGTCTATTCCTCAAAAGCAAGTATTTATGTCAATGAAACTGCCAGTGTCATCAAAATGAGAAGTCTTGACACCATCGTTTATGAACAAGATAGTCAAATGGCTTGTTTTCATCATGGCAGTTTATTCTCATGCCAAAAAAGGTCAGAACTCGGTGACACTACCTGAACATGCTCAAGACGGCACTATACACTTGTACAGCCATTTGAAAACTACAGTAAAGTTAGAAATTACTGTTAATAAGTAAGTGAGACACTGAATATGTACGTTTCACATTTTTACTGTATATGCTCTTTGCAATTCTACAGCATTGTGACAGAATTCGATAACTAGTTCACCAATTTTGTATGTAATGACTCAAGCAATGAAATGAAGACTATTAGTTTTATTGGGAACGACTACTCAGCATCCAAGTATAGTTCATTTTGACTGACATGACAAAGCAACTGATACATGTCCAAAAGCATTTTCAATTTGTTCAGAGGAAGGAGAAATTGCTACTATGATGTGCACAAATGACTAAATGTTGTGGAGGTTGAACTAATAGTTCTGATCTGAGAAAAGCATCAAAGCAACTGAGAAAAAATGTAAAAAAAACGGAAGTTATGCAAAATGACACGACAGCACGCCCCCCTAAACTTGTTTGATGGGAAGCGATCTCATACAAATCAAAGACCCCCAGTTCACACCAAGTTCTTACAAGTTACGTCATTTCACAACTTACGAGTTGTCACAAGTCTTCAGCATACAAGTGGATCGCTTGATAAGAGATCTGGGGGCGTGGTGTAAATGGATGAGGTCAGTGATATAAGTTGGGGCTTGCAGAGACTTAAAAACAACAAGACCATGAACTGAACTCCGAAATGGACAGGGAGCCAATGCAAGGAGGCCTGGACTGGAGTGATGAGCTCACACTTCTAGTAGGTATCAGCATTCTTGCAACCTTTAGTCTTGTAGCCTGCATTCTGCAGATATGGGTAGTTTTCCACATACCGTATATGTCTGTGTACCTGAAAATATGTGATTATGTTGTATAACTGTATGTTGGGGCTATTAGTAATGAGTAAACTTAGGGGCACCTTGACAATTGGAAAAAGAAGTGTAAAAAAATATATATTTGTTTGCCCAAAACACATCCTTTAAACCTACACCACCACAAACTTTAAAATGTTACTGTTGGCAGAAACCTGGGCAACACTAAGACATTCGGTAATACAAATGTTACATTTGTGATGTCGGAAAAAATAGAAACTTATCATAATTTTAAATAAAATGGTCAATTTTATACGTCAAAATAAGTTCAGAAATCTGACTTGGTTGAACTTATTTAGCCGAGGAAATACTTCAGATATGCACTAAACCAAGTAAGAGCCTACCAACAAAATTTCCACATACAACTTGAACATCATAATAACTGATATAATTTTAAAACTTAACCACTAAAGTTTTCCATCAAACAGTTTTTGTCCACTTCAACACATTTTCCATAAAGTTAATGGAAAGTATATTCTAAATGATGCAACTTATCCAGTCTTACTTAAATAATGTTAACCCAAGGAACCATTATAAACACTACACAGATTGCATGCAAATGTTTAACCTTATACTGATGGCGGAAATCTAGATTTTTTTCAGATGTCCACTCTAGCTCATTTAACATTGGAAGTATACATAGAATTGTCAAAGACCAGATGCCATTAATTTTTTTTAAATCCTTCAACAGATGTAGATTAAATGACCAAACAAACAAACAAAAATATCAATAATGATATTTTAAGAAGATTTCATTTTCAGGCCCCATGTAACAAAGCGCTTACCTTGATTGTGAAACTACTCACACGCATTAATATAAACTTAAAATAACCATACTCCTTGCACTTGTTAATCCATATTTCACATTGCCACTTTGAGGTTGAAGATATGATCCCTACAAAGGAGTAAAGTGTGCTTTGGCAGACATTTTGTTCCTGCCTTAGTACTGAAACGGTCTCTCCAACCATGTACAGAGCCAGACTTGACCGGGTGTGTAATATGTGTGTATCTGATGTCATCCTACGGATATTTGCATGAGTTGACGGTCATATTCAAATTTGCAGTGGTCTCTTAATTTTTTCCAGAGCTGTATATGTTTATATGTTTATCCATACATGCACACATTTTTGTGTATGTATGGATGAGTTACATGGCTACATAGGCTACTGGGTCTGTGTACAACACCTGTGGCTATTTGTATGTTGTCTGTGTTTTTGCTGTGCAGGGTGTGGAAACAAATTACTTGCAAGACAAGAAAGTTAATATGGATCTATAAATCTAATAATATGGAAATATAATATGGATCTATAAACAAATACTACTAACATTCAGTGACAATATAGTCTAATTCCTATTAAAATATAATTTTGACTGGTTGACTATATATTTAATGTCATTCACTGTCTGTAAAAATTTAGAATTTCTGTAGAAATTACTGTTGAAATCATAGACAACTAGTTCAAGGTATTTTATGGTAATTTCATATACAGTGGTGGGAAAAAGTGTTTGCCCCCTTCCTGATCTCTTATATTTTTGCATGTTTGTCACACTTAAATGTTTCAGATCATCAAACAAATTTAAATATAAAACAAAGATAACACAAGTCCAGGCGCCCGTGAACCTATTTTTGAGCAGGGGTGCTGAATAACAAAAATAATGGATGTCCGACGATTCCACGATTTTGAATGCTAAATACGTCATTTTAGTGCGGTGTGCGGGGGATAGCGAGAAGTTTTAGAAAAGTCCTGGGCAGCCACAAATTCCAATGTTCCGCGACAGCACTCCGAGTCCACTGCGCCCACCCTAACCCCCACATAAGCGCACTTGACATCGTTAGCCTATTTCACTATAGCTAAGGAAAATTAGTTTTCTGATCGTCAAAACCACACCAGAGATGTTAGGCTTTAAATATAGGCTAATAATCAGGCTGCAATGATCTCGCAAATCATTTCTGAATAGCCTAAAGTGTGTCGTCTCCACAGCAAGGAGACCGGGGCTGGTTGGAACAGGGGCAGGTTGAAACACTTAATATCCAGGCTACTAGAGGGAGCTGCAACAAAATTCCAACACTAAACTGACGGCCTTATTGAGTAGAGTAAACTCACTGTATGTAACTGGTCTCAGGTCATTAACCCTTTAGGTGAGAACAACATTTTAATTTTGTAGTGTCAAAACTTAGAATATGCACCTCCCACTAAATACATCCTAGAAGGGTAATAGTTAGGGATATAACAAAAATATTAATTGTAATTGATTGTTAGGGGACTCATCTATATCTTAAAATGAAGTTTGAAAACCTGAGGTGACTGATATTAGCAGGCTAACAGCATTTGTGCAAAAAAGTTTGACCTAATGTGGGCGGGACAGGTTGGCACAATGATTTTGGGGTTGGTTGGCACATACATTCCCTATGGCTATTTTGTGACAAATCTATAAACTTTTTATTTTACACATAAAAACATCATCAATCTTTATTTTAACATTGTTATTGTAATTACTGAACATAGTTTTACATTTGGAAGAATTTCAGACATTTTTAAACATTTGAAGTAAAAAAAAAAATCGGTAGGGACCAAATTGGTCTTGACGGTGGGCCCTACTGAAGAAAAACACATAGGCCTAGGAAAGACATCAGCAAAGCCATACAGGCAGTGATATAGATGAGCACTTCAAACAAAAGCAAAAGGGGTACTGCAAAGGACTATAACATAGGTGTTCCAACCAACCCCGACTCATGTGCCAACAAACCCCGTGCATGGGGCAGGTTGGCAAATGTGCACAACACCACTTTAATCATATATAACTCAAAACAAGGGCTCATTTGTTGACATTGAATGTATACATTTTGTAGCTGAGATCCCAAGCTTTCAGTTAATCACAATTTGACCATTTCAACACATTGTAAGATGGAGAATATAGCCGAGAGTGAAAAGTGTTCCAACCAGCCCCGGTCTCCCCTAGCCTATGTGTCCTAATAATTTCTATCTTAGCGACTAGTGAAATGATTTCACTAGCTATGCATTTAATATTTTTGTTACAAAACTGTAAAACACAATTAAAGTTTCTTTCAGTTCCTCCATGGTTTTTTTGAAAGTGTAAATCGCATAGAATATGTAGGCCTATATCAAGGCCTACACACTTGATCGTTGACATCACATAGATGAAACCACGCTACGGTTCTTACAGTAACTGACTCACGTTCACGTTGATCTCTATAACTGTTAATTTTTAGTAGCCTATATTCGAACCTATCCATAACCCTTTTTTGCTATTTGACTCATCATTTCACATACAAAAATATAAATAATGTCAGACAGCGAATTAGTAATTATTTAAAAATATATATAATATATTTTTTTAAATCTATCTCCTGCCAGCAGGGGGTGCTGCAGCACCCTAAGCACCCCCCTTCCCGCGCCCTTGCACAAGTAAACACAAAATGCAGTTATTAAACGAGGGTTTTTGTTATTAAAGGAAAAATGATCAAAACCTACATGCCCTGTGTGAAAAAATATTTGCCCTCTATGTTAAAATATAACTTAACTGTGGTTTATCACAACTGAGTTCAATTTCTCTAGCCACGCCCAGGCCTGACTGCCACACCTGTTCTCAATCAAGAAATCACTTAAATAGGACCTGCCTGACAAAGTAAAGTAGACACAGGGCTTTTCTCAAAGTCAAGGAGCCGTGCGTGGTAGAACGAGTCCCGCCGAGTCGAATCCGTCAAGATGAGGCAAGGCTTCTTCTTAGCATACGGAAAACACGCAATGGAACAGACTAGCCAGTGTGCAGGAAGCTGCAGGTGCATAGAGCCCCTGGAGTTGGTGGTGGAGAGAAGAATGCTGCACAAACTGTCAAATATTGGACAATACCTCACATCCACTAACTTACTGGTCAAACAAAAAAGTGTTTTCAGTTGGAGGCTAGCTGTAAGAAGGACAGATACAGAAATAATTTTTTAACCACTGCACTAGCACTTTATAATGACACCCTCCCTGAGCAGAGAGAGAGAGAAATAACATTTTTTTTAAATAATTTATTATTTTTATATAATATAATATATTTGAATGCTGTGTTTGTCTGTGCTGCTGGAACACTGTAATTTCCCTTTGCGGATGAATAAAGTATATCTATCTATCTATCTATCTATCTATGTATCTTCATCTTTTACTTACTTTTTTGGGGGATTTTGAGGGTCCACATACTGTATACCCAATCATATATTTGTGTGTTTCCCATAGCAACAATTCTTCAAAGATGAGTGGGCCAAAATTCCTCCACAGCGCTGTAAAAGACTCATTGCAAGTTATCACAAACGCTTGATTGCAGTTGTTGCTGCTAAGGGTGGCCCAACCAGTTATTAGGTTTAGGGGGCAATCACCTTTTCGCACAGGGCCATGTAGGTTTGGATTTTGTTTCCCCTTAATAATAACCTTCATTTAAAAACTGCATTTTGTGTTTACTTGTGTTATCTTTGACTAATATTTAAATTTATGATCTGAAACATTTAAGTGTGATAAACATGCAAAAAAATAAGAAATCAGGAAGGGTGCAAACACTTTTTCCACACCACTGTTCAAGCTGGTCTATCCATTTTCACTCACTTCTCAACTTTGCCCACAAGAGGTCGCTACTTTACCAAGGATGACAATTCTGTCTATGAGGTAATTGTCATTGGTTGACTGAAACGAAGGTGGATTATTAATTGAACATGTTAACACACATTACGGCTGAAACCAAAACATGAAACAACATGCTCTTTTGCTCTTCTCTACTCCACAAACTATGACCAATCCAATCAAGTGTTCAGAAAGTTTACAGGCATGTGTACATAATTATTTACAGTCATTAGTATGAATTTTATGAAACTAACCTTTCACATGCAATAAAAGGTTCATTTTAGTCGACCATCATGAAAGACCAGGTTGCTTTAAAGAACAGAAGATCTCTCCACAGAAGTCTAAACATAGTGTAGGCCTATGCAAAATGTATTTTTTGCTTTTTGGGTGATTCAGTTTTGTTTAGATTTTGTAAATAGGGCACGCCACTCTATGAAAGAATACAGCCTGCCCCCCCCCCCCAAATAAATAAATAAATAAATATATTTTACAGATACTCCCTAAGAGCAAGGCTTCTGCAATCCCCTGAGGAATATTTCTCTGATCATCTTTTACATGATTAAAATAAAGGTTGTCTTTTCTACTCTGTGTTCGTGCATGGTGTGTACTTCTTTGTAGTATTCAAATTAAAACCTCTTCCTGTATCCATGTATATGTGCACATGTACAGCTACTGTGTGTTCGTGCATGGTGTGTACTTCTTTGTAGTATTCAAATTAAAACCTCTTCCTGTATCCATGTATATGTGCACATGTACAGCTGAAAACCATAACATATACAAATTTACACACACATGCGTAAAACTATCAAATAAGTTTCTATTGAATTTGAATAATTACTTCCAGGGCTATTTTGTTGACGAGGCAGATTTCAAATGAATGAATTTGTGTGGCTTGTGCATGCATAAACACTACTACAAAAAAAAAACATTCCATGACGAATGGAATCATTCGAATGACCTTTCGAATGACCTGAATACCTCTCATTTGAATGGCCTTTTGTGGAAGCTATAACACTGACGTCTGACAAACAACTTAGTTAAACATTAGCAGGCAACATTTACAAGACAAAGTTGAGGTCTGCATCCTCCTGACATGCATTTGGCTAAACATATTTGCTGCTGTAGCACCTGCGAATCAACTACAAACAGGAAACATGAACTAAATATACCTCCTTTGTGGTGTGCTAATTTAATAATCTTAAAGCTCACTGTAAAAACAACCTCTAAATATGACTTTGTTCTTTAAGTTTGGTCAGGAAGGGATGTCCACATGTATAACAACTTTTGTGTGTGTGAGTGAAATTATTTAGCATCTCAAAACTCAATGTCTTAATCACAGAATGATGAAATTATTTATCATCTCAAAACTTAATGACTTAATCTCATAATGATGCTATGGAGTCCCTGGGCCACACCCGGGGTCAAATTTCTGTCCCTGAGTAGAGACTGTGAGGGATAATGTCCTTTACTCTGTCCTCTACTCTGTGCTCGTGCATGTCAGCTGTGATAGGTATTCAAATTAAAACCTCTTCCTGTATCCATGTACAGTTGTGCTCAAAAAAACAGCAGTGCCTTTAGAAAAATGAGTAAATGTCAAAATTCTTCAAACAAATTGTACTTTCATGAACACAGATGCATTGGGGACACAGTACATTCTATTCCAAAGCAAAACAATTGGGCAAAGTCATCAAAACTTAAATAATAATAATGATATTTCATAGAAAGTCAGAAATGATTCCTTGTATACGGTAAATAGGACCAACACCGTAGTAGGAGAAACATCCCCATATCATGATGCTTGCACCACCATGCTTAATTGTCTTCACTGAGTACTGTGGCTTGAATTCGGTGTTTGCAGGGCGTCTGACATACTGGAAGAGGTCATGCTGAAGAGGAAATGCCTTTGAGGTGGACCTTTCAACAAGATAATGACTCAACACACCAGCAAGCGAGCAAAAGCATGGTTCCATATGAACAGGATTCAACTGATGGAGTGGCCAGCACAATCCCCGGACCTTAATCCCATAGAAAACTTGTGGGCTGACATAAAAAGTGCAGTGCATGAGGCAAAACCAAGAAACAAAGAGGAATTGTGGAATACAGTACAATTAACCTGGGCTGCAATACCTGTTGAACGATGCCAGAAGTTGGTTGACTCCATGCACCACAGATGTGAAGCAGTTATCAGAAACCGTGGTTTTGCAACAAAATATTAGTTTAGGATACTCAGCCAAGTTCACTTATCAAGAATTTCTTAGTTTGTACAGTACATTTTTGAGTTTCCAAGGAAAGATGGCAACGCTGCTATTTCTTTGAACATGACATTTCTGACTTTCTATGAAATATCATTATTATTATTTAAGTTTTGATGACTTTGCCCAATTGTTTTGCTTTGGAATAGAATGTACTGTGTCCCCAATGCATCTGTGTTCATGAAAGTATAATTTGTTTGAAGAATTTTGACATTTACTCATTTTTCTAAAGGCACTGCTATTTTTTTGAGCACAACTGTATATGTACACATGTGTTTTCTGTACCACTGAAAACCATACAAATGTACACACACATGCATAAAACTATCAAAGGAGTTTTCCCCCCCATAGGAACCATTGATTTCAGCCTACCTGCCAGGGGGGTGGGGGGCATGACATATTAACAAAGGAAGCACTTATTCACTTACTATGTGCATGACATTTCACACTGATGGTATTCACTAAGTGGCGCTACAAATATGTTGGAATGATGCGCACCTCCAAATAACCCATAAATGACAAACATTTTGTGATCTGCAGTGCAACCGTTGACAAGTTATGTTAAAAACAAGTTCATTAAAAACAAGTTATGTTACCCCCCCCCCCCCCCCTACACACACACACACACACACACACATTAAAATCAGCACACTTGTGAGTTCATGACATGTACACCAAACCTGAAACAAATCTGATGCATGCACCCTCATGTTCATCTTAGAGAGGTCCACATGCCAACATTGATGTGTGTGGGTGAAACTGTATGCTGAGCACAAGATTCAATGACATAAGGGGGCTCTATATAGTCCATGGACCAGACACTGTGAGGAATGATGTGTGTGCCAAATTCACTAGTTTTTGCCCATGGGAGCCATTGATTTTTACGTATCTGCTACGTGTGTGTGGGGCATACCCCCCCCTCCATTATATAAAATCAGGACACTGAGTTCATACACCAAACGTGAAACGAATCTGTTGAAACATCTGGGAATGGTAGAGTAAGACCAGTGAAACATCCATTCTATCTGTTGCCAGATAGTGGCCCATGCCAGACATGCATTGTGGGCATGTGAATCATTATGGTACTGAATAGTTTTCATAGTTTACACTACATAGTTTTCAATAACCTGTGAAATTTCAGCCATGTCAAGCAATGCATGGCGAATTTATTATTAACATTTACTGTTAATGTGGTGAGGTATTATTCATTAAGATAAATTGACTTACACCATGGACAGATAAGTTTACTTGTTTTATGTCTTAATTTAATTTTATTCAAACTAATTTATGAGAAAGCTCAGAGTATCTTAATACTAAAAACAATGCTAACTAGATTTTTTAAAATGTCTTAATATAAGATTATAACACTTAGTTAGATATTTTTGTTGCTATATCTACTGGCAAGGTGATGCTTCATGTTTCTCTCGAGATTCTCGCGAAATGTCTCCGGGTCAGTAATTCTTGAAGTTGCATTGCTAGTTCTCTCGGTAGCGACCCACTACGGGTATGCTCTATGGCTGTGCTAGGTGAACGATTCCCCTATTACAAGTTCGTTTACCATCAAATTGGCCTTTAAATGAATCTGTTCACCATTTCAGCATATTACAACATATCAAAAATATCTTCGCAATATAACATGAGCAACATCTTAATATGTATACCACATTTTACATGAATCAGATGAACCAAATTGATCATGTGACATCAGTATATCCATTGTTTCTACTGCCAGGTGGTGTGTCAAATAAGCATTGTAGGCATGTGAATATCATCATTACTTCATTAAAATCAATATTTTTCTTTTAACCTGTGAAATTTAAGCCATGTCAAAGGATGGAAAGGGACTCGTTTCCCATTGATATGGAGAGGTATTAAAATTCATTGTTTTCCCATTTCTGCATATTACAACATATCAATAAAAGCTTTGCAATATAGAATTAGCAACATCTTTGCATCATGTATACCAATTTTGACATTAATCGGATCAATTATCTGGAGTAGTGCATAAAACATAATGTTCCAAATGCACAAAATCCCAATTACCCCACTTCCTGTTGGGTGTGGCTAATAAAATGTACAAATGAGAGTTGTTGAGGAGTTACACACACCTACCAAATTTGGTGTGTGCAGGTGAAACTACATGCCAACCACGAGGCTAAGTGACATAAGGGGGCGCTATGGAGAGCCTAAGCCACACCCGGGGCTAAACCTTTGTGCTTTATCTGACAACTGTTCTAAGTTTTCGCCCATGGGAACCACCTCAAAAAAGACAAAGTGTGGCAGGTTAAGACAAATTACAACTTTAATCCTTACAGAAACAATAGTGCTTTGCACCTCCGGTGCTCAGGCCCTAAAAATACTGTTGAAGTCAGTGTGTCAGTCTTGCTCTTCAGGTCGCTGCCATCTTGTGAGGAGAAAGTCTGTACAAGTCAACAGTAGTTTAATCAGGACAGCATAGGCAATCATAGAAAGACTATGCATGTTGGTGTACAAGAATTATTAGCAGAAATGGCAGGTGATTTAAGTTCAGTGCCGTACTGAGAAGGCACTTTCACAAGCCACTTCATCTCACATTTCTCCATAAAACATATAAGAATCCCATTTTTCATGCACAATTTTAAACCACAATAAATCTGTGGTATAAAGAGCTTGCACACATATAATTAAAATAGTATAATGCTCCTCAACATGGAAGGTAGGTTGTCTAAAAAAATATTTGGTTTCTATATTAAGGTTTATGGAAATATCCATATGAAAATAACTATGCGTGTTAACACACCATTATCATAATATATTATATAAAAATGGACAGACATACAGACTTAATCTTTAGCAGGCGATATCTGCTAAAGCCATTTGATTATACATCTTTAATAAGATTCATCTTTAAGAAAGAATAAATTCAATCCAAATGAATCTGTCTTTAGGTACCATGTGCATAATGTGTGTGTAAGTGTGTTTACCTGTGAGTAGCATTTACATAAGGTCGCGTTAAATGTACTTTGCACTTTGATCACTTCCTACTTTTATTTGTTTATTTGAAGGGAAAGGGAACACAAAACTTGGTGTGTACCTCTAGACTTCCTCCTACATATTACAGGATGGAGTTCTACATGTAAAACCGCAACATTTTCCTTTCGCTAAAGCACACTTGAACAAGAGGATGCTTTCATTCCATTTATAGCAACAAAAAAAGCGAGGGAGGAACCAGAAGCAGAACATTCTTTTGCCATACAGTATGCCCTTTCTGCATGCAAAGCAATTGCTGAATTTTAACTAATTACACCTTTTACAACTAATTACATATTTTCTGTAACAGTTCTTCTGACAGTAGTTGGCCTTTTTTCAAAGTACTGTTAGTATGCTGTGCAAGTGCCAGTTCTAGCCTAGTATATTAAGGTGGGCTGGTAGAAATATTGGGTAGGCAACATGGCAAACATGAAACTGTGGTCAAATTGGATTAAAATTGACATGAACAGAAACAGCAGGTTGAGATGAGGGTTTAGGCCTATGTGTTTCATTCATTGAAGAGCTTGATTTGGTTAGGATAATAAACTAGTAGTTTTCAAAGTGGGGCCACGAGGAGGAGCCCGGGGGGCAGCAGCAAGCTGGAAGGGAAAATAAATAATAATAAAAAAACATACAAATATACCATCATATAATAGTCATTATGAGTGTAATGAAATACCATTATAAACCTGGTACCTGGTTTCAAACACCTTCATCATCACGTAAACTGTCAGTGTAGTCCTGGTAAAGTCCATGACATCTGCGAGTGCTATTGGGCAAGCTGGCTATCTGCAAAAATGGATACCTTTTTGAAAGTAGAGCCAAAGGGAGAGATATTTTTCAAGTTTTGGAGGAGTACATTGAGGCAAATGGACTTGACTGGTCTTGTTGTGCGGGAGTGTTTTCATATGGGGGGGCTATGACTGGGAATAACAGTGGAGACAGCTTCCATCAAGCAGAGAGCCCTGATTGCAATTTTCATTCACAGTATGAAATCGCAAAGTGCTTGTGGCTAAACGGATAGAGGATGAGTCTAATTTATTTTTGTTTATTTTTATTGGCTTTAATATTGCCAGTGGGTTTACAGTTTTTCTCAGTCGCTTTGGTGCTTTTCTCAGATCAGAATGAAAATCATAACTATTAGTTCAACCTCCACAACATTTAGTTATTTGTGCACATCATAGTAGCAATTTGTCCTTCCTCTGAACAAATTGCAAATGCTTTTGAACATGTATGAGTTGCTTTGTCATGTCAGTTAAATTGAACTATACTTATGAATGCTGAATAGTCGTTCCCAATAAAACGAATAGTCCTCATTGCTTGAGTCATTACATACAAAATTGGTGAACTAGTTATCAAATTCTGTCACAATGCTGTAGAATTGCAAAGAGCATATACAGTAAAACTGTGAAATGTACATATTCAGTGTCTTGTACTCACTTACTCCCCTAACTACAGCAATTTGGGTAACACTTTACTTGACGGGTGAGTTCATAACACATTCATAGCAGCTGTCATAAACTGCACATAAAGCATTCATGACTGTTTCATGAGACATGACTCAACATTCATACCAAACATTTCATGAATGTGGAAGACAGAACGACGACAACTTGTCAAAATAAAAGTCCAAAGTCGCAAAGCAGCATTGCCGTTTTTGGTCCAAACCTCTTACCTGATCATGTCACATCTGAGTCAACGGGCTACTCCAGTGCCAAAAAGAGAGAACATGGTCAAGCAAATAATTTTTGTTTCAGAAAAATGTATTTGTTTTATGATGTAACTGTGGTGTCAAATCCACATTAAATAATACAACATCAAAAGAAGTCCGCACACTGTGGATGTATACTGCAGATGATGGCTTTAATGCACTCCGGAGCATTAGTGAAGCAAGTAAGTAAGTGAAAGCAAAGTAAGAAAGTGAGCAGTGAGCAAAGTGAGCTAACATCCTCTGGCTGTTGTCCAGCCTTTATACCCCTTCAAGTCATCCCAGACAAGTCACTCTATGTTTACAGATAACTGACCAAGTAATATATGGTACTTCACCTTTGCCCTCTCATCCTGTTATTCATACATTCTTTAGGTTTTGCCATTCTTTAGGTTTTGCTTACATTTCCTGGCACCAAACCTTGTCTATGCCATTTTCTGCCAGGCCTGCTCTTTCACTTAAACCAGTCTTCCTTTCCCACACTGAACATACTACAGACTTCAGTTTCACAAAACAATGATATTACACAGAATAAAGATACTACATAAAAGATATATAAACTAAAGGATATATGTCAATAAAGACCACGACATAACCTTTGCAGATGATTTCTTATCTTTTGCTACTGGGAATGTCCAACCATTCCAGGATACACAAATACGTGTCAGCTGAATGTAGGCTAGTTTACCTCCCAGTGTTAAACTCAGTGATTAAGAATACTTCACAACTTGTATAGTAAAGTGACATTCGATGTAGACTTCATAAGATATTCATGAAATATTTACAAAGGCTGGAGAGATTAAATTAATGGTATCCAGGTTACATAAATACGATGTTGGACTTTTATTTTGACAAGTTGTTATCATTCTGTCTTCCACATTCATGAAAGGTTTGGTATGAATGTAATAAGACATTGTGCAATAGGGGGGTCTTGGCCAGAACCTATAGTGATATTTGGGGGGGGCCTTGCCATGGAAAAGTTTGGGAACCCCTTTGATAGAACACTAACCAATGTTGTTTACTTATTAATTATGGTCTTAATTATTCTGCATCTATCCTCTTTCCTCAAATCACCCTTTGGCACTGTTATGATAGATAGATAGATAGATAGATAGATACTTTATTGATCCCCTAGGGGAAATTAAAGTATAGTGAGACTGACATCACATGTACTGGTACCAGAGTGTGCTTGTATAGCTTGGAGTGGTAGTTTGGCCTAGGCCACTGTGTCTCAAACTTTTTGGGGGGAGAACAATATCTGAGGACTTCCTTGTAATCAGTTAAGCACGTGCCATTTGTATTTTTGAAGTTGTGGCCAGGTTCAGTATCCTGTGTTTTCTGGTAGGTGTGTAAACTTTTTGCAGTAGGCTTGTTTGATGAAGTGGTGTTTCTTGGTGAAAATGGTTCGTCATCTGTAGATTAATATTGCAGACCCCTTGGCTATGGGTTGTGCAACCAACTTTGGGAACCACTGACCTAGGCTATTGACTGACATAATCTGATAAGTAGCCTTATGTGGACTCTTGTTGTATTCTAGACCTAGGCCTACTTGTTATTTTTCATTGTATAGAGAGTGTAACATATGACACACATTTCAACAGTCAGATAGTCTTGTCTTTTTCTTGCAGAAATAAATTCCATCCTGACCTAGGTCAACTGTTTCTAATAAACCCCACTTAGGTATGGACATCAAGGTATGGTACGTTTGAATGGCTGAGCTACATGTAGGCATTAATTAGGGCCTACACGTAAGCCTAAAACATGTTATCAATCATTATAGGTTTCAATACAGATGACAGCAATAGCAGCTGTAACACACATTGTGATTGGTTGGCTTTAATTGACTGACATTAGAAAGGGAATCAGATGTTTCTTCATATTAAAGGGCTTTTGTGATTGATAAGTATTAACAATTTGATCGAAGGCTGATTGTAGGCTATTGAAATCCTTGTCACTGTGTCCACAGGTGTCTCTATGAAAACATAATTGTGGGCATAGGCAAAAAATCATGGGTAGGCAAAAAATCATGGGTAGGCCTCAGTGCTTTATTAATGTGTTGTGATTAAAGTTAATTTGCTAACATATTTTACACAAGAAATCATTCATATGATTAAGTTCCAGTTTCTATGAATGATATAAAAATAGAATAAATACACACAGTATAAAACCATTACTCTCCCTGATTTTGCTATGCTTCTTTAACACAACACAACTTGCATACATGTAAAAAGGCCTCGTGTTCAGGTCAATGCATGTCTATTGTGTTCGTTTTTGACCCAATGCATGTTTTCACTTCTTTATCTAGTCTTGTCATTTTACGGTCAAGTTTTTCAGCTGCATGGTAAATATTCACTTTTTCAAGCATCTCTGGCAATTTTCTAAGATCCTGCACACTAGCTTTGCTGACCCAAGCCGTGATGTGCACAAGAGGGTCACTCATTTCAGGTCTTCTGTTCCTCTTTATGCGGAATCTCTTGTTTGATTTTTGGAACATCCTTGCTAGTCGTTTATTTTTAATCAAGTTGTTATGGATGAAGAAATCAGGAAGGATGCTACGAAGGTATTCAACCCCATCTAAACACACACACACACACACACACACACACACAAAAGAAAATGAGAATGCAACGATGCTGTGCTAACTTCTGAAATTGCTTAAACTAATCATAATAACATCAAGAGACATTACACCTGTCTGAAATGTAATCAAAATGATTTAGTGTGGAAAAAATAGTGTCTATACCTTCATGGATGGAATCACAACAAACGCAGATATTATCATGCCAAATCGTCCCCTTCAGTACGGTTTTACATCCCTTTAATTCACACTTGGTGTGTACTTCACAAGTAGCATGCCCTAGTTTTCCAACTGCGTAAGATCCACTTGGACAAAGGACACATTCAGTATCTTCATATGATGTGCCTGGAGAAATCAGAGACAAATAAAAAAAAAAGGCATCAGGTCAGGATGAGGATTACATTGAACAGATCCGCCAAATCACAACCGTGCGTTAAGTGCGCAACTAAGTGCGTAACTTTTACTGGTCACATTAGGGCCTACCTTTCGTCTTAACACCGTGTCCAGAAGGACACATTTTGTGTCTTTTGCAGTAGTAAGTATTCCAAAAGTAACCCTCTTTACAAGCGCACTTGGTGTTTTGAGAAGGCGAACACGGCTGTGAGATTACTTGGTTTTCGTAGCAAGTGTCGCATATAAGGCAGTCGGGGACGTAGTTCCAACACTCAGTATAAAGACCGTTTTGGCACTGCATACACTTTGTAGGCTGGGTGGCAGTACAATGGTCAAGAAGTCGATAACCGGGCTCACATCTCGAACATGTAAGAGTCTGTCCAGTGGACTGGTCGATGTGCAGATAAGTCGTGGAGTTCTGCGCTCTGGACTGGGCACTGGCAAAGACGATCATCAGCACAACGAACCACTGGGAAAGAAAAATATTTAATACACAAAAACATGCCAATGTGGAAAATAATTCCCTTAAACTGTTTTGGAATACTTCTGTTTCAGAGTGTTCAAACAGGTTACATAACACGCTCACTCACCATGTTCATTCAAAGATGTTGTGTAGGCGACTAATACTGCATGGACGCGAATGGTGTGTCTTATACATAGACTGTATACAGTCTATGGTCTTATAACCATTACATCATAAAAGTTGTATGTGCCACGCCCATAGGCTACCTGCCAAAGCTCCCGGTTTTCCCTAGTTTCTCCGGTATCTCAAGGTCATTTCCCAGCGCCCGCTCGTTCTGTTATTTCTTTCGAAAAACTCCGTAATTTCCATGACCATCAAACTTCAGTTTAAAATCACAGGTCCATTCATTTTTTCTGTTAGTCTGATATTTCCTAGGTTGCCAGATTGTGTATGAAATACACCCTACACATAGGCTACACAATCACGAAGGCTACTCTTAATTTCCACGTTTTTTGTCATAAAACCTGTCAACCCAAAACCCAACTAAAGACGCGGGTGCACACAGCGCAGCCACCTGAGTCTCGCAAGCAAGCGGGCTAGTTGAGTAGTCTACTCCAGAAATAGCTGTTGTCAAATTGTTAGGGAAGAAATGCAGTGATTACCTAATCACATTTTTGTTGTTGATACACAATAGGCAAGTGGTGTCCTCGGAACATAATCTGACAGGAGCTTTGGAGTTTTGGAGGTATGCTGCAGGCAGCAGGTGGATTCATTCTGGCATGCGTATATCTTTTGGGAAGGTAAAATCAATGACCGAAATGCAGTGTTGCAAGGAGACTATCAGCGTAATACGTGATTCACAGTGGCTCAAATGAAAAGTGCATTCTCTGTTGGGATAGTAATGACAGCAGCAAGGTTCACTTCATCTCATACGAATCGTGCATTCTTCGTTGTCTAACTATATTATACTGATCTGTCATGGATTTTTAAATTGATTCTCAATAACAGGGAACAAAATGCATTCCTTATCAGTTCAATAGGGGACAAATATTTTTTGTTCAAATAGGCCTACGGGACGATTCCGTATTTTACCAACGGTTGGCAACCCTACGCTATGTTGGCCAGGTTAAGTGGCTTGCAAAATAATGTGAACGTAAACCCATACAAAATAAAGTCCTGGCGACGTCCCCTAAAGGTCCCCTGGCGAACGTCACCTTCTCGACATTGTGTAGGGTTCCCTTTACGTCCCGCGGACCTCTGTTCGGGAGGTCTAAAAGACGTCCACGAGACTTTGAGAGGACGTCCTGTAATGCGCGCGACGTTTATATTTCCGCGATGGTAAATAAAATAAAAAAACATTATGAAGCGCACTTTAGTATGGTAGGATATTACATCCTATATGTCTCAGCGTTGCTAGGAGAGAAGGAACATGAACACGCATTAACGACTTGATCTACAACTACACATTCAACTTCACTCACCTCATATTTGAAGTCAGTTTATACTTTTATATATATAGGCCTACATTTATACCGGGCTAGCATGTGCTGCTTTCACATCTACGGTGTCATTTTCTTAATAAACTAATACGACGTTTTAATGGGCATATCCTGTAGCATATTGTTCAAAACATCATCAGAGTAGGCCTAGGCTAGCCTAAGATAAATTGTTCAAACCATATTGTTTCAAAATATTAAAAACTAATAATAAATAGCCAAAAATACTAAATGAATCGCAATGCATGCTGGGAAGCAAAACTCAACATGAAATAAAGTACATGAAACATAACTAAGTATAAGTATACTTTTTTGATCCCGTGAGGGAAATTTGGTCTCTGCATTTAACCCAATCGGTGAATTAGTGAAACACAAACAGCACACAGTGAACACACAGTGAGGTGAAGCACACACTAATCCCGGCGCAGTGAGCTGCCTGCTTTAACGGCGGCGCTCGGGGAGCAGTGAGGGGTTAGGTGCCTTGCTCAAGGGCACTTGAAAGCATTGACGTTATATCCACTCGTTTTCTTGGACCTGTGATCAAACGGGGACAGCCTAATGTAAGCCTATCTTCCTGGAACATTGCAGATAAAGAAACATTTATCGTTTTCTCTGAATGCTCTTTGTAGCCAACTTTAAGATGAAATAAATAGATTCCAGATGTTTCTATTCTACATCATTGTTTTATTAATAAACAGTGGCTCTGGTGAGGCAGAGAGCTTGCTCCTCGTTAGAAATCTCATCGGATATGTGCACTCTTTGCTGTTTCCACAAGGAGCTGCTGTAACATCGGGGACAGCTATGCCTGACACTTTTAAACGCGAGCATGCGTCAAATAAATGACAATGACATTTAAACAAGTCATGAAGAAGCAGTATCCTTAATTCTTCTGCAATGTAGAGCTAGATCGTTTTGCTTTACAAATTAAGTAGTCACTTCTGTTGCTAGACAACTCTAAACAAATGCTACGTGGTCTGTTTTTAACATTTCTCTAGTTTTATTGCATCGTATTCAGCTCCAAAAGTCGGTTCAGTCCCAATTCGGCCGTGTGTGTGTTTCTGAAAATAAAACAGATAATAAGTACGTGACTACGTTAAATAAACCACTGCCTATTTAGAGCATGTTACATGCATCACGTAATGACAGTTATCTGAAGAAATGCGCAGAAGCTAAGAACAGCGACTTTGCTAACGTTACACCAAGCATCACATCAGCTAACATGAATTTGATAAAATCCCTTCCTTAGTTTGTGACGTTATACATTAACGTTAAACTCAAAATGTTTGTGCTACATATGCATATGCAGACATGCTGAATTATGTAGCACATAGGCCTACATTTTGAGTTTAACGTTAACAACCCTTTTCCCAGTTTATGAAGTTGTGCGTCTATGAGAAAATAGACTGTATGGCATGTTGCCTTAGACTACGGTAGGCTAATGCAGCTACTGCTAGAGAGACTTACAGACTAGATAGATATACTTTAGTCATCCCCAGACGTGTAACGTGAAGTCGTGCATGGATGTGATGTCTCCGTCCTGCAGGCGGTAGCCAGAGCGCTCTCAACTCCGCTGACATGTGTGAATAAACAAACGTCCCCCCAATGTCCCCGGTATAACGTTATTGTCGGGTCCTTAGAAGGTATTTGAAATGACCAAATGCAAATGTCATCCGAGGGACCTGAAGGTGACGTCCCCAGAAAGTCCTGCACCGGACGTCACGCAATAACTAAACGATAACTTGCTCCGGACGTCAATAAGGTCACCGGAACGTCCGCTAGAGAACATGATGTTCGGGACCAATCGGGGACGTCGTGAATGTCGGCATAAGGTCCAGGGGACGTCCCGTGTTTGTCGGGAAAGTAGACATATGGTTCTACTTTTCTCATAGACGCACAACTTCATAAACTGTATGATATGTTGCCTTAGACTACGGTAGGCTAATGCAGCTACTGCTAGAGACTAGATGTGTGAACGTGAGTGTAACGTGAAGTCGTGCATGGATGTGATGTCTCCGTCCTGCAGGCGGTAGCCAGAGCGCTCTCAACTCCGCTGCCATGTGTGAATAAACAAACGTCCCCCATGTCCCCGGTATAACGTTATTGTCGGGTCATTAGGAGGTATTTGAAATGACCAAATGCAAATGTCATCCGAGGGACCTGACGGTGACGTCCCCAGAAAGTCCTGCACCGGACGTCACGCAATAACCAAACGATAAATTGCTCCGGACGTCAAAGAGGTCACCGGTACGTGACTACGTTAAATAAACCACTGCCTATTTAGAGCATGTTACATGCATCACGTAATGACAGTTATCTGAAGAAATGTGCAGAAGCTAAGAACAGCGACTTTGCTAACGTTACACCAAGCATCACATCAGCTAACATGAATTTGATAAAATCCCTTCCTTAGTTTGTAACGTTATACATTAACGTTAAACTCAAAATGTTTGTGCTACATATGCATATGCAGACATGCTGAATTATGTAGCAAATAGGCCTACATTTTGAGTTTAACGTTAACAACCCTTTTCCCAGTTTATGAAGTTGTGCGTCTATGAGCAAATAGACGCACAACTTCATAAACTGTATGACATGTTGCCTTAGACTACGGTAGGCTAATGCAGCTACTGCTAGAGAGACTTACAGACTAGATAGATATACTTTAGTCATCCCCAGACGTGTAACATGAAGTCGTGCATGGATGTGATGTCTCCGTCCTGCAGGCGGTAGCCAGAGCGCTCTCAACTCCGCTGCCATGTGTGAATAAACAAACGTACCCCATGTCCCCGGTATAACGTTATTGTCGGGTCATTAGGAGGTATTTGAAATGACCAAATGCAAATGTCATCCGAGGGACCTGACGGTGACGTCCCCAGAAAGTCCTGCACCGGACGTCACGCAATAACCAAACGATAAATTGCTCCGGACGTCAAAGAGGTCACCGGAACGTCCGCTAGAGAACATGACGTTCGGGACCAATCGGGGACGTCGTGAATGTCGGCATGAGATCCGGGGGACGTCCCGTGTTTGTCGGGAATCTAATGGAAAATTATTTTTAAAGACAAACAAACAGACAAAATGCACCAAAAACAAAACCTCCGGAGAGGTAGGCCTAGACTACAAATGTGTCGTTGCATGACAAAGCAATGGACCATGCTGGTAGATCATTAAGGAGATTAAGTAGGCTATGAGCATAGACTACTACTGTGATAAAGAGTACAAATAAATGTATACAGTACCCTCCAGAATTATTGGCACCTCTGCTAAAGTTGACTAAAAACTGGTATAAAACATAATCTGTTGGTGATTTATTGTAATCTCACAATGAAAAAAATAGGAAAAATACAACCTTGAAGGGAAGCAAATTTATTTTGAGAAAAAGGAAAATCTTAAGTGCTTTCAACACCATCCATGGGTGTGGATGCTCACCTGGTATCCTGGATTACAGATTACCTGACCGAGCGGCCACAGTTCGTCAGACTGAAGAACTGTCTCTCGGACACTGTGATCAGCAGCACCGGAGCTCCACAGGGAACTGTGCTCTCTCCAGTCCTGTTCACCCTGTACACATCATGAAGAAGTTCTCTGACTGCAATTATGGGGTCTATCAGGGACGAGCAAGAGGAGGAGTATAGGAGCCTGGTGGAGGACTTTGTGCAATGGTGCAAACTCAACCACCTTCAACTCAACACTTCGAAGACCAAGGAGATGGTGGTGGATTTCCGCAGGTCTAAGCCCACTCTGCTACCAGTCTCCATTGATGGGGTCAATGTGGAGGTTGTAAACACCTACAAGTATCTGGGCAATAAACTGGACTGGTCAGCCAATACTGAAGCACTCTACAAGAAAGGGCAGAGCATGCTGTACTTCCTGATGAGGCTGCGGTCCTTCAATGCCTGCAGTAAGCTCCTCAGGATGTTTTACCAGTCTGTTGTTGCCAGCGTCCTCTTCCATGCGGTGGTATGCTGGGGAGGAAGCACAAAGAAGAAGGATGCTGGGCGACTAGACAGGCAGGCAAGGAAAGCTGGCTCTGTCGTGGGAGCCGAACTGGAGTGCATCATTTCAATATCAGATAAAAAATACCCTGAACAAACTGATCGACATCTTGGACAATGAATGTCATCCACTCCACAGCACTATTACACAGCAGAAGAGCTTGATCAGCTGGAGACTTCGCTCACTGTCATGCACAACTGACAGACTGAGGAAGTCATTTGTCCCCAGGGCCATTGAACTGTGCAATGCTTCACTTAAGGGAAGAGGAGAGATAGACTTCTCTGCATAGTCTGTCTGCCTCTCCACCTTCTCCATGTTTGTGTACTGACAGTCCACTAGCCTACTGTTTTACTGGTACACTCTTTACATGCTATATTAGCACATATGGATAACCCCTCCCTCCCTCCCTCCCACAGCCTGGATTGTGGCCATACTTAATACTTAATACTGGACTAATGGCTGTAACCCTATTACTTCAACCTATTCTTGCTAGTTTTTTATATTTGTCTACATTATTCTCTTATATGTCCATATTTATTTTATGCTGGTCTCTATACTTTATTCTTGCACTGTTGCACTGTTGGATTACAGTCCGCCGCTGCCGGTGCTTATATGCCTACTACCAACTTCAGGGAACCAAGTATAACTATTGCAATGCGATGCAAGGGTAGTATTCTATCAACACAGACATTTACATTGATTGTCTGGCGTTATAATTTATTTGCCTCGGGTGTACTTTGGAGTGGGTAAGACTGTTTTTAGTGGCAGGCTAACACATACTGATGACTTGCGCTAGCCTAGCAACTGCTCCAAACTCTGCGAACTCTGCAACTAGAAGGACTGGATGAAACGTGTTGAAAACGGTCTCCACTGATAAATATCACACGTGCTAACTTGGAAATGAGGTCCTATGTCCAAAATCCTGAATCACCATTTAAACCTTTTAGTCAATCTCCCTCAGTTTTTTCCCCTTTGCTGAAACATGTTCACAATGTTTTATATACATATATATAAGTGTCACTTGTAATTTATAGAGTAGAATAAAGTCTATTTGGGGATATGACTTGATTTTCCTTATTTTTGGCAACAACAATTGTCAGATTAACTTAAACTTAAATTTTCAGCAAAATCATGTAATGAAGTAAATGGTAACACTAAAACAAGGAGCTACATTAATATTAAGATTTTGGAGGAAAAGATCAGGCTGTCTGCCGAGAGACCTGCCCCAATATGCGGCATTGGACCATAAACCACACAATGATCCAAAACATACAGCCAAACAAAGGTTAATTTGTTAATAGAAAGGTTAATAGAAAACAATATCCACATTTTAGAGTGGCCCCAGTGAGTCCAGACCTCAATCCATCAAAAAAAGTGAGCACAAGGCCAGAGTGATGGCAAATAATCCTCAAAACCTGGATTGCTGCTAAGGTGTGGTCTAGAATCATTGTGGAGACATGGAGAGGCTTGAGAACCAAATAACCATTTTGAGAACTGTAAATGCAAATAAAGATTGATTATTTGCATTGATTATTTAAAAAGGGTATACATCATTTTGGACATGCCATTTTTCATTAAACAAATTATAAACATTTTGGCATGTGGCAGTGTCATTTTCAGTCAGAATAATCTTATTGACCAAGAGAAAATGAAAATTGTCATTAAATCAATATTTGCCAGGTTTATGAATCATTTTGTTCCTAACTCATTGCTGCCAGAACTTTGCTGGAAGTTTGGCTCTATGCATTGACAAACTTTTGGCATTGACAAACATTTTCTAGTGAACTCCTTTGGTCACCACAAATCACCCAAATGTTGTTTTTGGCTGCCTTTCCCCAAACAGATGGGTTGAATCTGCATTGCTTTATATGCTCCAGCTCCTTAGCCTGACTAGGCTACCAGCTCCTTGGAATTCCTTATAAATAAGCTGAACTTCTTGGAAACCGTTGGTTAGTTCATATCTGTAATTCCAAACCATCTAGCTTGTGTCTGCACTTGTTATAACTGATCATTTTGCATGTTTATTTTCTTGAAGGTTTTTAAGGGTAACTTAATTTTGGTTTATCACACCTGAGTTAAATTTCTCTAGCTACACCCAGGCCTGATTACTGCCACACCTGTTCTCAGTCAAGAAATCACTTAAATAGGACCTGCCTGACAAAGTAAAGCAGACCAAAAGATCCTCAAAAGCTAGACATCATGCTGAGATCCAAGGAACAAATGAGAAAGAAAGTAATTGAGATCTGGAAAAGGTTATAAAGCCATTTCTAAAGCTTTGGTACTCCAGCGAACCACAGTGAGAGCCATTATTCACATATGGCGAAAACATGGAACGGTGGAAAACCTTCCCAGGAGTGTCCGGCCGACCAAAATTACCCCAAGAGTGCAGCGATGACTCATCCAAGAAGTCACAGGCCCCCCCTTTAAAAAAATGTACCCCTTTAAATGTAAACTTTTTTCAAAATTTCCTTTATTTAAATCATTTTAAGTAAGAAGAAAAATACTTTAAAACAAACATCTTGATGACCCCCAAGACTTTTGGGAAAATACTCTGAGGACTGACGAGACAAAAGTTGAACTCTTTGGAATTTGTGTGTCCTATTACATCTGACGTTACATCTGCACTGAGATCAGCCCACTCTGTAGTGCCATTGAAAGTCCAGTAAAGCCAAGTGTCTATGGGGTTTTTGGTGGATCGTGTCGTTACAGCAATGTATTAGGGGCGCGAAATCACGATAAATGACCGGCAAATCCTTATTGCTGAATGAACCATGAAGTTGAACACGTTGTTAGCATGTTCTAGTTGGAATGGTAGGCTAATGTAATACAGTATTATTTCATAAAATTGTCTGTGATATTTTAGAGAATGCTGAGCTTCCTCTGTACTCTTAGAGCAATCGCTCTAGAAGTAAAGATGTAGAGGTATTCATCACTCTGTGTAAACCTGTGTGGGCAAATGATGAAACAATATACCGGTAATTATAATGTGGAACAATAAAATTATAACATGGAATTGCGAGGTATTTGGGGATTTCAGCATCTACAGTATTATAATATCATTAAAAATGTCAGAGAATCCGGAGGAATCTTTGCAAACCAGTGACAGAGCTGAAAAACAATATTGGATGGCCATGGTCTTTTGGACCTCAGATGGCACTGCAGGAGAGAAAGAGCGTGTGTGGTGTGTAGTGAGACTCATCTGTTTTTTGATGTGTCATGTTAATAACAATATACAATGCCTTTTTTGTGTGTCAGATTCTGTACAGTAAGAGTAAGTGTTTGTGTGTGTGTGTTCCAGTGTAGATGTGTGAAGTCTGGACACTTGTAAGTTGACATGCACCTAAACTGAATTAATCTAATGAATCTGATATCAATATCCAAAATAAATGAAAAAAATCCTTCTATGGCCAGTTTGTAGCATTATACCACACACATTAATTAGGCATGTGAGTATCGTAATAATAATAATATCCTGTAGTGAAAGTGCCCGGCATAATTCACCTTTGTTATTAAGTGTGGTTCTACACACCGTTCATATTAAACATAGCACTTTGTTCTGTCTGTAGTTACTTCATGTAAGTATAACTGTTCAGGGATCGCGGTCCCTTTAAATGTTATGAATGTGTGATGACGTGTATTCCCATGCCTGTTTTGTTCATAGACAGTAAAAGAAATGGACGAACAGACTCCGTCGTTCTCAATGGGAGGGTACTGAGTCATTTTTCAGTTGGTCCCCCCAGTACTGCGCAGACTCGCACTTAACTTTGTGACGTTAGCCATCGAACTGAATCTTGTAACTCATATGATAGATACACAGAAATTCTTCTCACACTTCCTTCGCCTTCAAAGTCATCAAAGTTAAACATTTATTTATGTATCATTATTAATATCATCCTCACAAGTGATATCAAGTCGTGTTAATGTTGAAACTACCACACATGATCATCTTCAAAAACAGTCATGGTAAAACAAAACAAAAACGTTATAGCCTTGAGGCTAATCTTCTTTCCACTTTTCTGACCTACGTTCAATCCATCGAAAACCTCTGAAATGATTATCGTTAGACTATCTAACGGTAAAACTACTGTTTTTCATTAGGTTTACTTGCCTCTATGCTTTACCTTAATATAGGCTACAATGCTTTCTTCACGAGTTTCCGTGCTGACTGGACTACGCTTCTTATCCAAACAATACGGTTATCTCCCTTCAGTGCGTTAGCTTCCCTTCAACCGGACATGCTAAACATTCTTCTTACGGGAACCTAACGTTATGTACGAGGTAGTCGAGTCTTGTTTTGCCTTTTATTGTTTATGTAGATAACACAGAAGCCAAAATATCGGCACATGATATATGTTATATGAAGTTATGGGAGTTCAAAAAAATCCTAAATGAATGGGCGTTCTTTGGGGTTAGCAGAGAGTTGATAACCACCGCTACATCGATGCTTCTACTTCCGGGAATTCGCCTGCCCCCTTGGTTTTGTTGCTGGACAGCGCCATTTTAGTTTTTAGTGTTTTTCCTATCAAAATAAACGACACACGCATTTGTGTGCTCAACATGAGAAATTGTCTCTTGCGATTTACTGCAATTTCCACACTGGTGACCCCGACGTTAGTCTGCTGGACGTATCCAGAGACACGACACGACCATGCCCGCGAACGCTGTTACCCTCAAACTCCCCGAATTCTGGGAATCGTCGGCGTCGGCATGGTTTGCCCAGACTGAAGCGCAGTTCGCGTTGCGTGAGATCACCGCGGATACAACAAAGTACTACTACGTTGTGTCGGCTCTCGGAAATTCAACAGCATCCAGAGTAGTGAGTCTTCTTAAAAACCCTCCGGCAACTGAGAAGTATATAGCACTCAAAGCCCACCTGTTGAAAACTTTTGAACTGTCAGACGCTGAGAGAGCCAGCATGCTTTTCTCCCTTCAAGGACTGGGTGACAGCAAACCATCTGAGCTCATGGACCGTATGCTGGATCTCTTGGGTGAGCACAGACCCGATTTTCTTTTTATCCAACTTTTTCTGCGTCAGCTGCCTTCCCAAGTCAGGGCTGCACTAGCCAACACCACAATCACTGACTGTCGGAGGCTGGCTGAAGAGGCTGACAAATTCTTCCTGGCAAGTCAGGGACATTGTGTGGCCGCGCTTTTTCCCGCACACATCGCTCCTGTGACGCTGGACGACTCCACACTCATCGCTGCAACCACTTCTCGTCGGCAGCAGTCTTTTGGCCCCCAACAGTCTTCAGGCTTGTGTTTTTATCATGCCAAGTTTGGACCCAAGGCTAACAAATGTCGTTCGCCGTGCAGTTTCGGCGGGTCGGGAAATGCCAGGGCCGGCACTCAGTAGTGGCCATGAGTGTCGGCCGCGTAGGCAGGCTGCTTTTCATCCGTGACAGCATCTCCGGACGACGTTTCCTGTGCGACACGGGAGCACAGAGGAGTGTCCTACCTGCATCCCGTTTGGACATGGTGACTGACAGCCACGGCCCCCCTATGGAAGCTGCCAATGGTAGCCCCATCACCATGTATGGAACGAGGTACGTTGAATTGTGTTTCGGAGGACAGCGGTTTGGCTGGGACTTTGTTACAGCAAAGGTTGCCGTTCCCCTCCTCGGAGCCGATTTTCTGTGTGCACATGGACTGTTGGTAGATGTTAAGAACCGCCGTTTGATTGACGCCGTCACATTTTGTTCTTATACGTGCACGCTCAGCGGGACTGACTCCATACGACTGTCTAGCATGCTATCAGCCTCAGATGACTTCCACCGTCTACTTGCCGAGTTCCCAGCGCTCACTCAGCCCACTTTCTCTGCATCCGCTGTGAAGCATGGTGTGGAGCACCATCTCGCCACTACTGGTCCACCCGTCTACGCTCGCGCTCGGCGCCTCGACCCGACCAAGCTTGCCATTGCAAAGGCTGAATTTGCAAACATGGAACGCCTGGGTATAGTCCGTCGATCCGACAGCCCGTGGGCATCACCCCTCCACATCGTCCCTAAACCGGGCGGCGGCTGGCGCCCGTGTGGCGACTACCGGCGGCTTAATGAGGCAACGACACCTGACCGATACCCAGTCCCGAACATACAGGATTTTTCAGCTCACCTGGCAGGTAAGGTGATTTTTTCCAAGGTGGACCTCGTCCAGGGATATCATCAGGTGCCGGTGCACCCACTGGACATTCCCAAAACAGCCGTGATCACGCCGTTTGGTCTTTTTGAGTTCCTGCGCATGCCATTCGGCCTTAAAAACGCCGCCCAATCTTTTCAACGCCTCATGGACTCTGTTTTGCGGGACTTACCTTTTCTTTTTGTGTACCTGGATGACATCATCGTAGCGAGCACATCCAAGTCTCAGCACCTGGCGCACCTCCGAACACTTTTTGAGCGACTTAGCCAACACGGGCTAATTGTCAACCCGGCCAAGTGCCAGTTTGGTCTCTCCACCGTTAACTTCCTGGGACACAGAGTCACTAAGGACGGTGCAGTCCCTCTCCCATCAAAGGTGGAGGCAGTAACAAAGTTCTCACGCCCGCTCACTGTCAAATCCCTGCAGGAGTTCCTCGGCATGGTGAATTTTTACCACCGCTTCATATATCCCTCGAGCTGCTCAGCTTATGCGGCCCTTGCACGAGGCCTTGAAAGGTAAGCCCAAGCACCTTGTGGACTGGTCAGAGAGCAGGGACAAGGCTTTTGCTGCCACTAAGGCAGCCCTGGCGAATGCCACCATGCTGGCGCATCCTTCTTCAACAGCCTCCATCGCCATCACCTCGGACGCCTCGGACTACGCTGTCGGTGCTGTCTACGAGCAGTGGGTAGGCGGGGCCTGGCAGCCGCTGGCTTTCTTTAGCCATCAGCTGCGTCCCAGCGAGCGTAAGTACAGCACTTTCGACCGGGAGCTGCTTGGTCTCTGCCTCGCCATCAGACATTTTCGTTCCCTGCTGGAAGGTCGACACTTCACTGCTTTTGTGGACCACAAGCCACTGACTTTTGCCATGGCCAAGGTGGCTGAGCCGTGGTCCGCCCGCCAGCATCCGCCGCCATCTGTCCTACATTTCAGAGTTCACTACGGACTTGCAACATGTTGCTGGTAAGAACAACTACGTGGCGGACTGCCTGTCACGGGCTGTGGCGGGGGCAGTCCATCTTTGCTTTGATTACCACCGCATGTCAGCAGATCAGACCCAGACATGTGGACTCGAGTCACATGACTTGGACTCGAGTCAGACTCGAGTCATGATTTTAATGACTTCAGACTTGACTTGATAAAATTCGGCATGACTTGCGACTCGACTTGGACTTGAATACTATTCACTCAAGACTTGACTCGGACTTTGCCTCTTTGACTTGTGATGACTTGACATGTCTCGAATCAAAAAATAAATTTCCTGATCGTGTACCAGTCAACCCAGAGACACTTTCCCGCGACTAAAAAATAAATAAAAAATAGCGGAGACAAGCGGCCAGAGCACAGTTCAGTAGCCTACTGCTACTACCCCCACACGCTTTACGCACTGTGTGTAGGGCACCAAGAGACAGAGGAAGGACCAACATTTAGCCAATCACTAGTAGCTTTACTGCAAACTGATTTGCACTCTTGTTAGAGAACGTTTGTCAAAAAGCACCAACAGCATGTTACATAAAGATAATCCTTTTCAAGTCCTCTCCATTAAGATCCAACTTAAACTTATGCTAGGCTACTGCATTTAATTGAGAACACATCTAAGCACGCACGAGAGGGAGAGAAAACGAGTAGGTTCCAGCTGGCTTGTCATTGTTGATGATGATTGATATCTTCTTTTAAATATAAGAAACATATAAAAAGAAATCGTGGAGGCAACAAATACGAGATTAGAGGAGATTGTGAATTTATCCGGTTCTCACTAGCCTACTATACTGTTATAAACTATGAGATCCAGGTCACTATGACATAGCTGCACTCACTGTGATTTGGAAAGTGGACAAGAATATTATGAAGAATTGTCTTTGCCTTGTGTAATGGAACTGGTGAGTCTTGAAGTATTCAATAATGTATTTACATGAAGCACATGATATGCTGATTGAAACGCATTCCACTCAGCTACTGTTGCTACTGGCTACCAGGCTCATAATTCACTTTTAATTGCAAACAGAAAATGTCAAGCAAGCATCATGTCATACATGCTTCTCTTTCCAAAGGAATGAACGCTGTTTGTGCCAACTTAATATCATGCTTATCATTGTTAATATTGTGCTATACATGTGGCACAAACAATGTTTGAGTTTGTGGACTAGCCATAGGCTATATTTGAACGGAGCTGGTAAAAAAAAGATCATTATGAGAACGTGTGGACAGTGGCACACAATGGGCTTAAAGTGACAGTGCACCATTTACAAATTAGATAAACAGCATCAAATGTCTAGTATTTCTTAAGAAATGAATACTTTAAAACAAAATTACTGTCATTATTATCTTTTAAATAATATAAAAGTGTTGACCTTGGCTTCCCTTATGAGTCACCACTGGCAGACCGCCTAATAAATTGTTTGCAGGCAAATCTGTGGCCTAGCGCAGTGAAATACCATCAGTCAAATTATTACTCATCCTTACAGTGGGCTCCGCAATTTGGAAAAACATTATATATATTTGCAGCTGTGCTGAGTGTCATGTAGCTATCCGTTTTGTACAGATTACTCAGGTATGCACATGTGTATATTACACAGGTATGCACATGCATATGTCCTAAAAGATTACAAGACAGAAACATTGAACATATTTTAATCTGTATTTATAAAAAAATACTGTGGATTAGATGGAAGTGCTAAATTTATGATCGATAGTCTAATAATGGCATTATTAAGTGAAGAGTACCTGATGACTTGTTCAGGACTTGAAAAAGATTGGGACTTGGACTTGGACTCGACTTGGCTTTGATGTGACTTGGACTTGGACTCGACTTGCCCTTCTCTGTATTTACTTGGGACTTGACTTGGACTTGACTGCTAAGACTTGGGACTTACTTGTGACTTGCCAAACAGTGACTTGGTCCCACCTCTGATCAGACCACGTGCAACTCCTGAGGACCTCAACTACAGGGCTGCAGATCGAGGACGTGGTTTTTGGAGATGCTGGCACCACGCTCCTGTGTGACATCTCCACAGGCAGTCCTCGGCCAATTGTTCCCACAGGATGGAGACGACAAGTTTTTGATGCCATCCATGGTGTCTCCCACCCAGGTTCGAAAGCGTCACAGAGACTGGTTGCAGCAAAGTTTGTCTGGCACGGCCTCAAGAAGGACGTTAGGGACTGGACTAACACCTGTGTTGAGTGCCAACGGGCCAAAGTACACCGTCACACTAAAGCCCCACTAGAGTTGTTCCCGGTTCCAGAGAGACGTTTTGACCATGTGAATGTAGATCTGGTCGGCCTTCTTCTCACGGTTTCACATACCTGTTAACCATTGTTGACAGGACCACCCGCTGGCCTGAGGCTGTGCCACTGACGTCTGTGGCGACTGTTGAGATGACACAGGCATTTATCGGAACCTGGGTTGCTCGTTTCGGCACCCCTTCGGATATATCGCGATTTACTGCAATTTCCACAATCCAATATTTTTGAAAGTTTCCAACCAGTTAACCAAGGTGTTGTCAATATCTGGCACACTTCCTGTTTGGTCAGCTGGTGGTGCTAGACCATGTTGGCAGTTTGGGCATGTGGATATCATCAGATTTATATTAACTAATATTTTGTTAATACATTCCAAAAACTATTCTGACTTTGGCCAGCTGGTGGCGCTACGCCAGACAGGCATATTGGGTGTCTGGATGTCATATACACCTAATCTGATTAATCTGATGAATCTGATTGTGATATCCAACAGAAGTAAAAAAAACATTCCTTCTCTTGCCAATTGGTGGCGCCAGGCATGTTAATAGGACATATGAATATCATCATCATGATATCCAATATTTTGAAAGATTTCAGGTCAATCAGTCAAAGCATAGAACATTTCTAGCACATTTCCTGCTTCGCCAGATGCACAAGTTAAAATCATCACAATAATGATATCCAATATTTTGTAAAGTTTTAAATCAATCAGTTAAGCTATTGCCATTTGTGGCACATTTCCTGCTTGGCCAGGTGGTGGCACTATGCCAGGCAGGCCCATTGGATATTATCATAATCATAATATCTATTAACTTGAAAAGTTTCAGACCATTCATTCAATACACTGTGACTTTGACACATTTCCCGTTTATGTGGCGATATATTAAAATCATAAAAAATTGATTATTTCGCTATTTCAACATATTACAATATATCAAAAATCCCTTCACAATTTAACATCAGCAACATCTTGGCATCATGTTTACAAATTTCACATGAATCTGACAAACTGTCTAGGAGGAGTATGTTAAAATTGACCATGTGTCCAAACGCACAAAAACCCAGTTACCTCACCCCCTGTTGGGTGTGGCTGATTCAATGTACATACAGAGTTGTTTGTCTTTGGAGCCCCACACACCTACCAAATTTGTCAAAAATGTCATTTCTCTCAGCCATTTCACCAAAGAGTCAATGCTGTACAATTTCCCTCCTTCCCCAAATATCCCTTAAAAATATACTGCACTCACAATCAGCCTTAAAGTAGTCTTTTGCCTTGTTTAAATTGCTATTAATCTTCTTATTATCATGTTTTTTTTATATTTTTTTAAAGTCATCACAGAACCCATAGCTAACAGGCAAAACAAGTGTGTTGCTGTTACACCCACATAGTGTGTGTGTGTGTGTGTGTGTGTGTGTGTGTGTGTGTGTGATTGATTTGTTCGATGTGCACAAAATCATTTATTGTGCTCAGGAGACATTGCAACATTGTGCCGTAACAATTATTATTTTTTTTTCATTAAATTTAGTTTCGAGGGGGGGAGGGAGGTCTAGAGGCTGTAAAATCACAAAGTAACCAGATCCAAATAGGCAAGTTATAAATCATGCAGAAATGCAGAAATGTACTCCAGAGATACATAGCTTTTGGTAAAACATACCTCACACACACACACACACACACACACACACACACACACAGGGGGGCAGCCGTGGCTTGTGGCAGCCGTGGCTTCGGACTTGTAACCGGAGGGTTGCCGGTTTGAATCCCGACCAGTAGGCACGGCTGAAGTGCCCTTGAGCCTAACCATTCACTGCTCCCTGAGCGCCGCTGTTGTTGCAGGCACCTCACTGCGCCGGGATTAGTGTGTGCTTCACTTCACTGTGTGTTCAATGTGTGCTGAGTGGGTTTCACTAATTCACGGATTGGGATAAATGCAGAGACCAAATTTCCCTCACTGGATCAAAAGAGTATATGTACTTACTTATACTTATACACACACACACACACACACACACACACACACACACACACACACACACACACACATACATACATACACACACACACAAGGAACAATGAGCTTACCAGGACCACACATACACAGCTGGAGCAGTGGATGGCTATTGCTCTGGCGCCCGAGAAGCAGTTGGTGGTTAGGTACCTTGCTCAAGGGCACCTCATCCATGGATGTAGGAGAGTGCTGTTCAGTCACTTCCCCCACCCTCATTTTTCCTACCAGTGAGGGATCGAACAGGCCACAAGTCTGATCCCTAACCAGTAGGCCACGGATGCCCAGAGTGCCTAGGCCTTTTTGTGTAATTTCTTTCTAATAGAGAGCTCAACATATAGCATGCAACTTGCAGTTTAGCTAAAGTGGTTCATTACAGAAATGCATAAGTTACAGTACAGTGCAATATCCAATGATGAGATGTGCTGTGTTTATTCCATGTTAATCAGTTTTGCAATAAATTGCAATTGTATTTGCAATTTATGGCCTCATGGCCTCAATGATCTGAGTTCATACAAAGGTATTTATTAATTTGACAATATCATATAGTCAGATCAAACATAATGTGTTCAATCAATATCTTGTGTGAAACTGTAATAAGGACATTTATTTGGTGAAAACATAACCTCCTGGTGGTGTTCATGTAAAGGTATTACTGTATACAGTTAGGAAGAAAATGATTCATACCACTGTGTTCCTAACAGAACCTGTATATTTGTAACAATAACAAAAGCATTTAGTCAGTGGTGGTTTCCTTTCGTTAACCTTTCCTGAGTGCTTCGTTTCCGACCCTGGTCAGAAAACCAGGGGAGACTCATTACCTCCAGGGCCGATGTTATAAATAATCTCGGGATTAACTTCCGTTTCTGGTGACCAAATGAATAAACTTGACTTTTAGTCTGGGGTTTATTTTGGACACCGCACACAATGTGAGCAAGACATAAACTTATTCCATCAACTCTGCTCCGGTCGCATCTACACGTCTGTTTCCTTTCTCTCTATCTCTGTTCTACCTACTCTCCCCCCAAACACTCACACCATTTTACAACACTTGTCTGTTTTCTCATGTTGTAGATTACGTGGGGCTGTTTAGTCCCAGCACCTTGCACTAACTGCTGTGCTGGGAGTATTTCCATGTCAAACTCTTCTATGGAACAATCTGATTAGCCCCTGGGACAATAGCGAGTTCCTGAGAATCTCTTTTGCACACCGTCATAGCACATTATCTGCCATGCATCATACAAAAATATGATTCCTATGAATCTATTTTGCCCATCATGTAAATCACTCATGTCATATTTTTTTGTGCACTTATTTATTGATGCACTTCCAAGTTGTTTGGAGTACTAAAAAGAAACACATGTTAATAGATCCTCATAAATAAGGAAACAGGCCTGACAACAGTGCTCTATTAAACATAATCAGTCAATCTCAGCAACACTTCTTGCACAAACAGTGCAGTAAGAACGAACAGTGCAGAGAAACACCTTCAACAAAACTCCTTGTTTTCATGAGCTTATTTATTTTAGTGAAATATTTAGAGAATGATAAATCAGAAAGAAAAAACAGCTGCCATCTCCACATGTGCAGCGATTGTAAAGGAAGACATCCAACTTGCCCTACAGTATATAGTGACAACTGCACCACGAGCAAAAGCTACACCTTCATCAGGTCCTCCACAGAGTTCTGCAAATGATGCAGGTACCATGGTTCTAAATGTAGGAACAGGACAAGTAAACACAAGTAAGTGCTGTGACTCGAGATATGGTCAGTGCTCATATTTAAGACCAGACACGTGGACTCGAGTCACATGACTTGAACTCGAGTCATGATTTTAAAGCAACACCAAAGAGTTTTTTGTACCTTAAGATAATGTTTCCAAAATTGTTGCAGTGGTTCATCAACTTGTAACAGGGTGAACGGCACTTCTGCATTTGCTTTGCGGCCCTCTATCGGCTATAACCGCACTATGTAAGTTTGCCAGATCAGGTAGCGGGTCTGTAGTTCGATGGAAACTACAAATTTGACTTGCATCTGATGTCGCAATATATCGTACTTTCATAAATAGTGCAACATATTCTACCTTGTCTGTGGACATTGTTATTTGCAAAGCCGGTGCTGGATAAACAAATAGCATGCGTGCGACAGAGGGAAAGTTCTTTGGTGTTGCTTTAATGACTTCAGACTTGACCTTATCAAATTCAGCATGACTTGCGACTCGACTTCGACTTGTACTTTTTGTCACACATTTTTTTTTTTGCACACAGACAAATTAATTCCACAGCTATAAAACGGTTCTACACATGTGCAAATCATATCCTTGAAGACATTTTTTTTTCCGCACATGCACAAAATATTTCTACAAGTACAAAGTTTCCGTGCACAAGCACAAATTGTTTTATACAGCTGCAAAACTCTATTAATCATATGAATATCTTTTCACGGGTACAAAATACTGAGATGACAATAAACCACAAGTAAAGGAATACATCTTGAGAGGGACATTTTGGATATAATTTCTTTTTAACTTGTAGTGCTTTGTCAAAATTGTCTCTACCCTAGGGCCCAGTTTCCCGAAAGCATCTTAAGCCTAAGAGCGTCGTAAAGTTCCTCTTACGAACGTCTTAAGATTTGACGACTGTTTCCCGAAACCATCGTAGCTTAAGAACGTCGTGAAAACACTCGTAGACGGGTGCTCCAGAGTTCTCGTTACCAGCTAAGAGCGTCTTAACAGTACTTCTCACTGAGGTCACCAACAGGGAAACAGTCGGAAAAACCAAACGAACGATCGTAAGATGAATCGTAGAAAACCCTCTTAAGAGCGTGTCTCCGTCATTATGGGCCCTGGGCCCTGTTTCCCGAACATGCTCGTGGCGTGAATGCGCGTGCACTGCTCTTAAGATGCTCTTTAGGGGAGCTGTACACGTTAATAGTTCTGAAATATCCTCTAATTTGATGGTGATGTTAGGTGACTGCACGTCACTGCTATAGGCCTACCGTTTAAACTTCGGATCTACATATTAATTCACATCAATACGAAAATAGAAACACTTTGACATCTGCATGTAAGCATCCCAAGTAGGTTATATACCACACACAGACATAAACAATTGTAATTATTTAAGTTTAGATTGTTGCACCATGCAGTAATGTTTCGCGGTGCCACTTAAGAACACGTTTGAAGATAAGAAAGAATTTGAGTAAGAAAGAGAGGAAATGTGTAGGCTTAGATTTTGATGCAGTAGGCTACAGACTAAACCACATGTTGCTTTCTCTGCTTTTTACCTCATAGGCCTAATAAAATATTCACTTAGCAAAGATAATGTCAAACTATTCTGGCAACGTCTCGTTTCATAACTTGATTGCATTTTTGTCCGCTTTTCATCACATTATTATGACCATTAAATGTAGGCTATTTTGCCCGCTAAAATCTGATTCATCACAGGTAAACACAATAAAGAATGGGAACGTAAATTGGATTATGTATTCTAAGTTGTAATTCCTCTGTATGTCCTGTTGGTGACCTCAGTGAGAAGTACTGTTAAGACGCTCTTAGCCGGTAACGAGTACTCTGGAGCACTCGTAGATCTACGTGTTTTCACGATGCTCTTAAGCTACAATGGTTTCGGGAAACAGTCGGCAAATCTTAAGACGTTCGTAAGAGGGACTTTACGATGCTCTTAGGCTTAAGATGCTTTCGGGGAAGTGGGCCCTGGTCTATCACGTCATCTGAGCACGCTTAGATTAGGCTTATGTTTGAAACAAAAACACTGTGGCTAGAAGGATACATGGCTTTGCGACATGTTCCCTCGTTCGTTTGAAATCTCTGATTGACCACCTGTTCGAGGGATTTGCGAGCCTTTCCCAGTTGTTTAACATGTTTGTAGCATATCAGTGTTCACCAGAATTATTTTTAAAAACGGAGGGGATATAGGCTATCAGTTTTTTCGTATCTCTTAGATTTCGCTAATGAGTGTTGTAGGCTAGGAGTTATTGACGGCACTAACTTTTACAAAAGACCAGAAAACCATGTTAAGGCATTTGTGGAGAAGAAGGATGGTTTGTGTGTTTTCTTCCTACACCTCACGGTAAGCTATTTCGTTGCTCTGATTGGTTAGGTCTATCCAATTGAGTGCAGAGGCATTCCCCCCCTGTATCGGTTGAATACAATGGAGCAGTATCAGACTCATATTCTGACTAGAATTGAGTATGACTGCGTCAGGCTACCACCAAGGTGAAATACCAAAAAAAAAACAGACAAGCATTATTTTACTGTACTTCTAAGAATTCAATTTCACAGCATTTACAATTATTAGAGTTAAACAATATATACAAGAGCCTAACATTCAGCATAGTTTACTAGATACAGTGGTGCATTCATTCATTATAACATACTAAGGGAAGTGATGACATTTCTTAAAGGTTCAAGCGTGAAAAATCAATGTTCACATTATTACTGAACCATGTGAAATCAAGATGAATGGATTACTCCTGTGGATTACTTACCTGTGTCTATTTCCCAATACTGCTATTGTCTAATACCTATTCAGTGACTCATTATTTTGAATACAAATACACACTTGCACCACATTACAGGTAGGCCATTCACATGAAAACACCAAACAACAGTTTGCATGAGCAAGCCAAACTTGACATATTGCTGCTATGCCCCAAGCATTATACAGTACAACAACAGATGTCACTGTTATCAAGAAGTCAACCTGGTGCGTGTGTGTGTGTGTATGTGTGTGTATGTGCGGGTGTGTCTTTAGGTCTTTCTGTGAATAGCTGCAGTGGGGCGTGTCTTCACTCGTAGGAGCTCTGGGATTGGCCGGCTGCTCTCCTGGTAGAAATCTAGTCCAGTGATCAGCTCTACATCTCTCACCCGTGATTGGTGGAACCATATCAAGTCCTCCACCCACTGGGATTCAGGCAGTGAGCTCTGCAAAAGTAAGTTAAAAATGTTCAGATCCTTGAAAGCTGAAGTATGCCCAATGGCAGTACAACTAATGACATAAATGACTGTAGTTTGTGAGTTTGGTAATTGCATGAAGACCATTCACTGTCATGGTTTGGAGGTTTTGAGATATGAGATATTCTATGATATAAACAGCTGATGTCATGATTACAGGTTACCCCCATTTCATTTTCAGTAATTGCAATTAACAGATTTACACTTGTAGCCCTCTCAGGTTGACAAACTTTGAGTGGTCCTCTGACTCCTCACCCTTTTTTCTAGTCAACAAAAAACATCACAGTGTTGTAGAAACTGGATTATGTTGGGGGGTTGGGACAAACACACACATACACTGAGATGCTTGTGCTCCTACACACACACACACACACACACACATACACTGAGATGCTGGTGCTCTGTATCTGGTTGGCAGATGGGACAACCAAGGGACGAGACCCCCACATGGAAGGAAACAGTCATGAAAAGTTCTATTCCGATGTCCAAGTAAGCTCACACAGTGCTATTTTCCTGCTTTGATGGAGGCTATAGGTTACATGTGTGATACATTTCAGTAGTGATGGAAAAAACAAAAGAAAATCGAAAGATGGCTCCACTCTATGGGTTCAAGAATCCAAAAGTATTGACTTACACTGCAGGACTCTGAGTTGTCTGGCCGGTGAGGCACCAGAAACGAGACCGTCTGGAGTTCCCCTTGACAACTCACAACTGGCTCAGTGGAGTTCTTGCAGCTTGTGAGAACGACAAAGTAATGTGTAGGGACAGGGATCCGTTTACCTGAGACATGTCTGCAAAGCAACATTGATTTCAGGACAACAAAGAGACAGTTTACAGTATGCAACGATTTACCACTTTTTGATACATGTTTTGATTAGCATTTTATATCATGTCCAAATGAATTTCCAATGTAGTCTATATGTCCATGTAAAGGATGGATACACCTGTCATTACAACTAGTTTCCGAAGCTATGGGCTATGCAATTAAGTGGTCTGGGTGGGACCACCATGGCAGCTATTTTGCCAAAAGACAGGAGTTTGCATTCTAGCAAGCCTTTTACCAGTGCTCTATGGTTGATGGTGTTTATAATATAAGGTTTTGCATGCCTTCTCAGTACATTGCTCCAGTGACTTGACACTTGAACTTTGTAAAATAGTGTTTTCCTAGAAGGTCCCAGATATTTGTTTTTGTTAAAAACTATACATACACTTATAGTTTAGATCATGCCATCATTGCTATCAACAATTTATTCTTACAAGTGAGTTTGCATTCCAATGAGGGATGGATTACTGAGCGGGCCTGCCGGTCCCATGCCCAGGGGCCCAATGGCTCAGGCCAGTGGGCCCTGAAGCCCAAGACTCTGTGTAGCCTCTGTGTAGACTCTGGGCAGCCATGGCCTACTGGTTAGCACTTCAGACTTGTAGGGTTGCCGCTTCGAACCCCGACCAGTAGGCACGGCTGAAGTGCCCTTGAGCAAGGCACCTAACCCTTCACTGCACTGCGACGCTGTTGTTGCAGGCAGCTCACTGCGCCGGGATTAGTGTGTGCTTCACCTCACTGTGTGCTGAGTGTGTTTCACTAATTCATGGATTGGGATAAATGCAGAGGCCAAATTTCCCTCACGGGATCAAAACAGTATATATACTTATACTTACTTATACTATATTATTTACCCCTGATATCTGAATGGGAACTCTTAGTCAAATAACACAATTTACACTATGTGTGTGATAATCATGCTTTGTAACAGGCATCTTCTCGCTTTACAGCAAGATGCTTTGATTCTGTTAATGGTTATGTCATATTCGTCTCAACCTCAATCTGTTACTTTTTACTTACTTACTTACAAACTTTCTGAGGCAGACAGGGGGGCCCTTTTCACATTTGTGTCCAGGGGCCCAGTGGCTTATAATCTACCCATGGTTCTAATACTTGCTCTTGACCACTACTGATAATTACTGTATGTAGGAAATCAGCAGAGAATTTACGTACTGTTGGATTTGGTCAGCCGAGTCATATAGCCCATCATAATTATAATCAAACACAGGACCAGCAACTGCGTTCACGCCATTGTACTGCAATGCATACTTCCTCAGCAAGACAGCCTGGAAGTAGCCCCAAATTCCTAGAGAGTAAGAGGATCCAGAGTGAATAGACAAACCCTGAGCTCTATAGAGAGAGAGTTGCAGCAATGGGTGTTCAAAATTAGTTAAGGTCACAGGGTTCATGCAAACTTCAAAATGTTCCCGGAAGTGATTGACAATTAGTTCAATATTGAGAGACAGAGCCACTACTTTAGGTAATTGAAAGTCAATAAAATAATTGATATACAATATTTATAACACAGTGTAATTATTGTGTAAACTATGTGGTTAGCCTACCATTACAACAATATACTATACCAGTCAAAAGTTTGGAGACACAAATTTCCATTCCACTCCATTATTGACAGAATACCATCAGTTTTCAGATTACATTATGTGCTTACTTAATTGCAAAAGGGTTCTCGACTGTTGTAGAAAGAAATGGCTGATCTTTAATGCAATATCTACATTGCCCATTATCAGCAACCATTCATCCAATGTTGCAAAGGCACATTCTGTTTACTAATCTGATATCATTTTAAAAGGCTAACAGAGAAAACATTGGAGAACCCTTTTGCAATTATGTAAGCACATAATGTAATCTGAAAACTGCTGCCCTGAGTAAATAAACTTACAGCACACATTCAATGTTGCCAATGCCTTGTTTTAAATGTCAAGAACCTAATTACACAGTTGACGAAGTGTGGAGTTCTTCGTAGATGCCTCGTAGATGGGTTAAGAAGTGATTTATGTGCAGTTGAACCAATGCCCGGTTTGCTAGCGTTATTAGCGTTATGGAAGAATCAGTAAAAAATGGCTAACTTCGGAATGCTTCGGGTCTGGATAGGGTCACCCCTCGTCCATGACTCTATCTTATGGTCATACTTAACTGCAGAGGTGGAAAAAGTACGAACATATTGTACTCAAGTAAAAGTCCCAATACTTTGATGAAATATTACTCAAGTACAAGTTAAAATACCGATCTGAAAATGTACTCAAGTAAAAGTAAAAAGTAGTTCATTTAAAATGTACTTTAAGTAAAAGTTACTTAGTTACTTTTTTTTTAGGGGGGTGGGGTTTTACCAGACACTTTCTAATGAGGAGATACAGCACTCAAAAAATCCTCCATAGTAATGCATGGGGTTAGTTTGTCAAACGCCAATATGGCAGTTGTCTACACATATCACAACCCTTCCGCGGCAAAACATCAACATGTAAATACATTGAGCCAATCATGTGGTGTGTTGTGAATACATCGTGCCAGTCATCTGTTGTGATCTCGCCGCTGGAGCAAGATTGGTGTCGTGAAGCCTTACACACACGCATTTCTGCCGAAATAGATGCCCGATAAGTGCCCAAAAAGCATTGCAATATGGCCGCCGATTGGAGGTACTTGTCTAAAAGGACTTTGGTCCTAGCTCGAGTTGCTCGAGGCAGCCATGTTCATGCTCCCAGTGTGTAGCGCTGTAGCTGCAGAAACTCGAGCTAGGTAAAACCGATTGTTTCAGTTTTGTTCATACCGACAGTACTCGGTGACGATGAGAAATGGAGATCTATGTGAAAAATCACCGGAGTTCTCCTTTAAGTTTGAGCAGTAGTTGATTTTCAAAGTTAGTTGCACTCATCCTTGGTCGCTTTGCAGTGAACAGTAATCATGCACAACTGAAAAGCCCCTCACAGGCAGCTGAGGCAGGCAGGCCAATGTTGAGTTGCAGAGAGTTTTTTTTATATTTGAAACGAGCAGAAGGTTCAGCAGATTAAAGGGCGTCGAACTGGGGGAGAAAGGGGGGGGGGGGGGTAGGGTGGCTTTGATGTGTGACATGACTAGCCGTTCGAATCACTTCATGATTATGGGCGTGAGTGCTACAGGACAGTAGTCATTGAAGCATGATGGTGATGATTTCTTTGGCACGGGTATGATGGTGGCAGCTTTAAAAAGTGATGGGATGACTGCTTGCTCCAGAGAGGTGTTGAAAATGTCTGAAAAAACATCATTCAGCTCTTCTGCACAGTCAGGTACAGGGGTTGGTCGTGGGGGGGAGGTGGGGTTTTCTGTGGTTGAGTGTCATTTTGTGCTTCAAAACGGGCGAAAAAACTGTTCAGGTCATTTAACAGAGAGGTGTTGTTCTCACAGCTCCGTGGCGCAGGCTTGTAGTCAGTGATGGCCTGTATGTCCTGCCACAGGCTCTGTGCGTCTCTGCTGTCTTTGAAGTGTGTTGTTATTTTGTCTGTGTAATCCTTTTTTGCCTTCCTTATGCCCTGGGACAGGTTAGCCCTCGCTGTTGTTAGGCCAGCTACATCTCCAGCTCTGAAGACTTTGTCTCTGGCCCTCAGCAGTCTGTGGACGTCTCCTGTCAGCCATGGCTTCTGGTTGGCCCGAGTGGTGATGTGTTTTATTTCTGTAACATCATCGATGCATTTGGTGATGTAGGAGGTCACAGTGTCTGTGTATTCCTCAATGCATCCTCAAAAGCATTTAGTTTATTTAGTTGAGCATCGCTAGTAGTGGACCGCTAATTGTTGTGCTGCTGGTGCAATGTCTTTCTCCAAGAAAGCCAAGTCAGGTTACCAAAAACAAAGGCCAAAACAGAAAAAAGAGAGACATCCAAATGAGGGGAAACAACTGCTAATAAACTTCTTTACAAAGAAAGGTGAGCACAAACGTCAAAACACGAAATCCCATGGTGTTTGCTTGAATATCTCCGCAATCATCAGTGCTAAAACGAACTGAGACAACCCATTGAAATAGCGGAAAATACACTTTCATAGGTTAGGCTACACATGTAATCTAACTCCATCACAAGACTGCATGGCGCCAGCTTGATTCATGTTCTTTTGTAGGCTACATGCTGATCATAATCAGGCTAGTGGTTTAGGGCGCGATTTTTTTCTCTCCATTTCTGTTTTCGTTAGTCTTAACTTTTTTTTACTCAAGTAACGGATGGGATTTTTGATGTAGTGAAGTACAATACTTCACTCAAAATGTAATCAAGTAAAATTTAAAATACCGATTTTATAAACTACTTAAAAAATACAAAATACACAGAAAAACTACTCAATACAGTAACGTGAGTAAATGTATTTCGTTACTTTCCACCTCTGCTTAACTGTACAACACCGGATTTCCCCTTTATGAGTTGTTTTTTAATCCTGATTCATATGCTAGCAAAAACATTGGCAACTAATGGCAATGTAGCCTTAAGTAAGCTGGCCCTCATATACACATCCCTGTTCCATAAGTTACAGTAGCAGTAACATCAGTCAGTACGTGAACTGCCAGCAATCAGCATAGAAAAGTTTTATACTTAGACTCACAATATGTATAATATTATATAGGCAAGCGTTGAGGGGCTTATGCAGCAGTAGTGTTGCACCGTTGGATTTGTCAACATTTGGCAGACATCAAATCATCTTTTTCCATGTGGGGAAACGCAACCCATGGTTTCTAAAGATTTCCACGACAATCGTGTGACACACTGGAGCAGTTTTTCACGCAGCTGTCTCTTAAAGTAGTCCGGAATCACAACAACCTCCTTTGCTATCTATTCAAAATGAAGGACGTCGTGATCTCGGGGGCGGTGTGCTGTGTCGTGATGACATCTCCTCATTCTCAATAGCTCTTTGGAGAGTTTTTGCCCATTGTTAATCCTTCACCTCCACAACTGGGGGGGGGGGGATAAGTCATGAAAAGTTTGCTATTTACGATAGCAGAGTGAAATATAAATATATTGCGACTCTAGAGCTCTACAGTCACAAAAAATACCTAAACCTGCATAGTGCACCTTTAATTTGATAAGGAACTGATACAAATGTCCTAATTAACATTGATTATTTATCTATTTCTGTACTATCTATCACATTATTTCTGTACTTTATCTCCTTTTTTGTCAAAGTTTATTTGTCAGCCTTATACATTTGAGTTCATTATTGAAAGGGGTGTCTCTTGTACAAGCCCATTGGGCTTCATTCCCTCCTTGCACCATCGATGTTAATGTGTGCTAAATAAGTAAACTCTCTCTCTCTCTCTCATATATATATATATATATATATATATATATATATATATATATAGATAGATAGATAGATAGATAGATAGATAGATAGATAGATATATATAGAGAGAGAGAGAACTAAACTGAGCTGCAGAAAAGCTGCCATAGTCGATACTTTTATTTTTAGTTTATTATCATCATTAGTCTTTTGGTTGGCATGTACTTTCAGGTATGCACACAAAATTGGGAAGGTGCGTGTAACTGGCCAAGACGAACAGCTTTCATATGTACATTGCAATAGCCACATTTAACAGGAAGTGAGATATTTGGGATTGTGTGCGTTGTGCACATGAACAATTTTGATGTACTGTGGTTGGCATAAGCAACCCCAAATCAGAAAAAGTTGGGATATTGTGTAAAATGCACAATATTGTGCTCTTGCGAGAACTGGAACTGGATTTCCACGGTATAATTTGAATGCTTTAATGCTTAACGGGAAAGTGAAGTATTTGGGGAGTTCATTATCTACAGTACTATCATTAAAATCCAGAGAAATCTTTGCAAACAAGGGATATCTGAAAAACAACATTGGATGGTCATGGTCTTTTGGACCTCAGATGGCACTGCATTAAAACCAGACCTGTTTATGTAAAAAAATGTATACTGTAGGCTCAGACCCTCTGATAACCATTGTCTGTGAGCACAGTTGGATACTCCATTCAGAAATGCTAGTGTAAACTTTACCATGCAACAGCCACATTTTTATTTAGACATGATACAGAAATACCATCTTATTTGGACCTGAGCTGGTTTAAAATGAAAAATGCAATTTTTTTTGGAAATCATGGACTCGTCTGGGTTAAAGAGTAAGGATTCAACTATCCAACCTATCCAACTAGTTTTAGTGCTCCGTTCTAAACCCAACATCTATGACGGTGTGGAGGTGCACTACTGTAAATCCTCAAATTATGGCAAGGATTCTATTTATAGCCGGGCCTCGAAAATAGCCGGGGGAGTTGTCGATTTGGACAAATAAAAGCCGGCCCCCAAATACAAGCCGGGGTAATAATCGCCTACCGGTGGGGCTATCAGTCCATGAGCACTATAAGATATTGTTTCAATTTAACTCAATGAAATAAAAGAGCTCTTCTTAATATTTTATATTGTTGGTAGGTTTAATACTATTGCCAATGAAAAGTCATTGTCCTACATGGGTCTCCAACACATCGCTCTTAAGCTACCAATCCCCTTCTGAGCTTGCCAGAGGCTGAAGCAGTATAGGCCTACTACATTTTAAAAACACAATTGTTGCTGCGAGGCATTCCAGCCTACAAATGTACTAAGTAAATCATGCATAATTTAAAAAATAGCTCAATTTAGGCAACTTGGCTACGCAATAAGGTTTTCATTACAGCACAGCACACTGAATGAATGAATAAAAGCAGCTGCCTTGTCTCGCAATAAACATCGGGTGGAAATCCAGACACTCTTTGAACTACATAAAACTTAATAGTGAAGCATCAAATAGCCTAGGCTACCCCCGAAATTTCAGTGCCCATCAGTCCCAACATTTAGCAATATAATCAAACAGTCCAAAAGTAAATTAAACTCCAAATCAAACCGAAAATCTTCTGCTTTTGTATGCCGTCCAAACAAAACACATGTGAGGAAACGCATGTTAGAAAAAAAATCCTTAACTTGCTGTTATCTACGCTAATTTGTTATTGTTCATGAAGGTGTGTTGCAGGTTTCCTGATTTGAAATTATGTCGGTGGGTAGACTGAAATGAGTTTTTAGGATAACTAAAAAAAAACACTGCATATCACAAAATGTTTGTCATAAATTGGTACTTGGAAGCACATCATTGTACTCCACATATTTGTGGTGTAGCACCACCTAGTGAATGTCATCGGTGTAAATCGTCACATCCATGAGGAAGTGAGTAAGTGTTGCTAATGTATAAAACTTGCAAAAACAAAAAGCACCCATATCAGATACGTGCATTTGACGCATGCACCACATATGAGTGCATTGTTGGATTCTAAAATGTCATGGGTTGCAGACCGCAGGTGCTCGGGCCCACCATTGCCGCTTGCAACACGATACTACTACTACTACTGTTTTTTTCCTTCTTCTACTTCTGCTTCTTGTTTTTCGGCAATAATGTAAATCTGAGTCTTAAATGCTTACTACAAACAGTCCATACTGCTGTAACTGCAACACTGCTATTATTAATTGTTAACTTCTGGGAACTATTTGAGGCTTCCATGAGCCGCCATTGCTGGAAGAAATTGAACATTAGCATCAATGGAGTTTATGTAACTCAGGGCTGTAGTACTCGAGTCCGGTCTTGGACTCGAGTCCGGACTCGAGACCATTTTACTATGGTCTCGGACTTGTCTCGGACTCGCTAGTATTTGGACTTGGTCTTGTCTCGGTCTCGGCCACTGGTCTTGCCAAATATGGCTTTTGGTCTCGACCGAGTCCAGGTGTCTTTAGGGCCATCAAAATTAACGTGTTAATCGCCGCGATTCATTTTGAAATACATAATGCGTTACAAAATATTAACTCAATAGTGTTTACCTTTGTGGGGGGCTGATGTCACGTAACGGAAGCCGCAAAACCTAAAACCGCAAGCCTGAGAGTTTATTTTACTGTCTGTGGAGTTAGCTGAAGATAAAGAGGAACCAACATTTAGCCATATAGTAGCTTTACTGCAAACTGCTTTTCACTCTTGTTAGATAACGTTTACAATGTCAAAATGCACCAACTGCAACAGTTACATAAAGATGATACTTTTCGGCTCCTCTCCATTAAGATCCAACTTGAACGTATGCTACTCCATTTAATTAAGAGCGCGTCTGAACGCACACGAGAAGGAGAGAAAACGATTGGCAGGCTCCAGCTGGCTTGTCGTTGTTGATGATAATTGATATCTCCTTTTTAATATAAGAAACTTATAAAAGGAAGGCAACAAAGACGAGGTTAGAGGAGATTGCGGATTTATCCGATTTCCACTAGGCCTACTGACCAGTTATAAACATGTATGTAGGCTGCACTCACTGTGATTTGAAAAATGGACAAAAATATGAAGAGTTGTCTTTGCCTTTGTGTAATGGAACTGGTGAGTCTTGAAGTCTTCAATACTTTGTTTACATGAAGCACATATTATGCCGATTGAAACACATTCCATTCAGATAGCTAGGTGACTGGCTCAGGCTCATCATTCACTTTTAATTGCAAACAGAAAATGTCTAGCTAGCATCATGTCATTACATGCTTCTATTTCCAAAGGAATGAAAACTGTCCAAATTATTATTTAACATTAAGGAAATCCCTTCATCAAAGGTAAGGCTACTCTACAGACTATCGTTGCTGTTAAGGAATGCTGTAAATTCTTAATTTCGCGCTGGATTTCGAAAAACAAAAGCCGACCGAGTGCAAGTTGTCACATGCTTAAGTTGCAATAGATGTATGGGTAATGAGGTCATTTGACAACTTTGGGCAATGAATGTAACCAAAAACGAACTACATTACCCACAATTCCGTAGTTTAGTTTAAAACCAGAAGTGGGGTGAACGCGGTGCTTGGAACGTAAATGAGCATCTGAGCGAGCAGAAAAGGTTGTGCACCGATTCATAACAAGTAAATCGATATAACGACCGGTTCATTTCAGTTTTTTTCCGATACGGGGCTTCACGTATCGTTGTAGCCGTATCTTACACGTTAAAAACGGATACCGATACGTATCGGTTAATCTTTACCCCCCTAATATATATATATATATATATATATATATATATATATATATATATATATATAACTCAAAACGAGGGATCATTTGTTGACATTGAATGTACCTTTTTTTTTTTAGCTGAGATCCAAAGTTTTCAGTTAATCACACTTTGACAGTTTTAATGCATGGTAAGATGGAGAAATATTACAGAGAGTGAAAAGTGATCCAACCAGCCACTCTCTCCTACATTAAGGAGGAATTATGTGGTTGAAAAATGGAAGTCAGTAAATCTCTCTTTCCATTGCTTACTTTTGAACTGCTGATACATGGGCACCACATTGCTCATGGTCAATGCATCGTACTGTTCGTCAGCAGACTGGTTCAGATCTGGCGGGAAATCACAACAATCAGAGCTTGAATTAAGAATGAACGTCAGTGCTCCACAAGTCAGTTCTCGGAAACTCAGTTTGTGGCGTATGAGTGTGTCTGGGTGCGTGTAGTGTAGTGATTACTTACTGGGTGGGTACAGGAATGCAGGGGTGATGTTGCCAGCAGCAGTAGCATACTCATTACACCTGGCACTCTGGTTTGCTGGCAGTCTTACATCAGCTCTTAAGCAGTTTTCTATGACCTCTGGAAGAGGGTCTTCGCTTGCCTACAAGGTGTGTTTGTATGTGTGTTTGTGTGTGTGTGTGTGTGTGTATGAGAGAGAAAGAGAGAGAGATAGAGAAGTCAGACAAAATGTTAACAATGTCTACTGCATCGTATACCTTCACTATGTAAGGGATAATGTATAGAACGCCAGTCATTATTGGGAAAATAAGTCCCGACAGGGCGAACCGGACCCCGACGCGCCAGCAGAGGAGTCTTGTTTCGCCCTGAACGGACTTATTTTCCCATAATGACCGGCGTTCTATACATTATCCCGCTTATTATACGGCTACTTGCCAAAACAAAATAATAAACTCCCCACGATATGACTTTAGTCTACGTAAGCCTAGCCTATTTGTTACCGTTCATTGAGGCATTTGCTGAGAAACAAATAGTTTGCAACAACACACACTGCTGAACTTGAATCAAACATTCTTCAGAACACAGCTGATCAACCGTCTGCTTTCACGTTTGAATGAAGTTCCAGTCCTTGCGTAGTGATATGAAAGACGTATCAGAAGCACAAAACCCGTTGCCATTGACAGCGGTAATTATATGTTTGCAGCGGTAATTACATGAATTTATTTTACCGTAGAACGTTGGGAAATCCCATTCAAGTCAATGGAGCGTTCTACTAGCATTGTGATGAGCCGTGTAATAAGTAAGGGATAATGTATAGAACGCTGGTCATTATTGGGAAAATAAGTCCCGACAGGGCGAACTGGACCCCAACGCGCCAGCGAATCGGAAATAAGAAGTCCACATTATACATATTCTCACATTTGTATGTGCAGCATTAGACAACTTCTGAAAAAAGAATAAAGGGGGGGGGGGGGGGGGGTCTAATCAGGATTATCATGGGGAATCACTGCACCACAGCTACCACCAACACAATGTTTTTTTTTTACATTGATCAGAAAAAATGTGGTTGTGATGTACTGTAGGCCTATGTCTAATGTCTCCAGGGACTTGGAGAATAATGTAGAAACACATGAGAACATTATCACCCCTGTCTGTTTTCACTACATCAGCCTCAAACAATTCTAGTTTCATTTATGACAAAACTAATTCAGAGAATTATTAACTTTGGTTCTTAGGGTAGGAGTAAGGGAGACTTACAGGTTTCTCCACTGTGAATGAGCTCCACATAGGCATCAGACTGGCTTTGCTGTAACCACTAACAAAGCCCTGGTGGTGGAGAAGACAGTAGTCTGCCCCGGACTGCAGAAGTCTTGGCCTCCCAAAGGGCATGTGCTGTTTCTCTGTGGCTGATACTGAGAGAAAGTCAATAAAGTCAACAATACTTTTTAATTTATTTAAGTAAATCAGTCCTACTTAGGCAAAAAAGGTGTTACCCTCAATAGAATATGTAAGTTATGCAGTTATATGATTACTTGTTTTTACTTTTCTGCCACCAGTTATCTCAATACAGTAATTTGGGGAATTTGCCATGAAAGTAATTTCTTTATTTGTGTAAAATCTCTTGGCTTGGCTCCTTATAACATGCCTAAGCGACATCTCATGAGCATCCCAAGTGTAAGTTATTCAGAGGCTTGAAAGCCTTTACCTTGAATTGCTGTCAGATTCAGGCGTGAGTTGAGGTTGGATGTAGCCTAAAAGTCATAAATACACATTAACTATTTACTTACATGTCATAGGCAATTGTCGATAAGTAATTAAGTTTTATTTCTGTAATGTAATGTGAGCCACAAAGTACTTTACAAGAGTGGAAGTTTTAGAAGTACTAAAAATAGAAAATAGAAAAACACAATAAACAGTGAGAAAATTACAAAATAAATATGTAATTCAGATTTGGTGCGTACACATTACATGTGCCTGTCAGAAAAGTCAGCTAATCTTAAAGGCAGAGCATTCTGTAGTTTATTTGCAATGGCCTAAATGGCCTCCAGTACAGTCTTTAGGTGAGGGCATGGAATAGACATTACATTTAAGTTATGTTGCGTGATGTGGAGACAAGAGGAGGGCTATTTCTCAGTTGCAAAATAGTTCTCCTTTTTCTCAACCCAAGTCCAACTTGGTATGTCAAAATACCCCTTTTATCTTCTCATGCTATCTGTTCTTAATGGTCATTAACTCTGACAAGGAAGGTTTAGGGGGAAAATATTGGTCTCATTTTTTATTCCTTTTTTTTCCTATGGGCATCTTGAAACAGTTGATAGGCAGCTACAGTGCTACACTCTGGGGGGGTGTCCTGTGTTCATACCCCCAGAGTGTGGTGCTGTAGCTGCCTGGCTGCTTGAGCTGTTGGAACTAGCAACTCGAGCTAGGTAAAAACGATTGTTTTCATTTTTTTCCGTACCAACGGTAATCGTAAACTCGAAGATCTATGTGAAAAATAGCCGGATTTCTCTTTTAAATGGTGCTACAGTTATTCTTTCCTTTCAGTTTGCTTTCTGCAAAAACAGACCTTTGGAGTTCAGCTCACATATTGTTTTGATCATAACTAATTTCAGCAGTAAATTTGCCATTTTCCTTCCTGTGATATGTTTTGAGTCTAGTTTGAGTAATTTCACTGTAATAAGAGAGGTTATTATCCTGCTGGTCTTGGTTGATTTGGGCTGATGAAAATTAGTTTCACAACCTTAGCTGCCTTAAGAGTCTCTTCAGCCAGCTGCCCTCAAAGAGAATAGTTTGTATTCCTTCAGCTATAACCCAGACAGCAACTGACCCTATGTATTATAACTGGCAAATTTGCCAGTTGCCCACAGACTGTTCAAGAGCACAATGTTGCTTAAGATGTTCAGTGCCAGGAGAGTCACCAATGTGCAATGCCATAATTTATTATTATTATTATTATTATTATTATTATTATTATTTATTTCAAATAATTAGTATTTAGTATTTAAACTAGATGTACCATACAGCGGTACAAAATATGACCGCCACTCAGTCCTGTACATCTCTCTGCAAAAATAAATCACACTTGTCAATTTGTCTCAATCTCCTACTCCATCCCCTACTCTTGCAACTTTTGTGTATGCTTGTGTGTGTGTGTGTGTGTGTGTGTGTGTGTGTGTGTGTGCTTGTTTGCATGCGTGAGTGTGTGCATGGTTGTGTGTTTGTTTGTGTGTGTGTCTCTGGTTGTGTGGATGTGTGTGTGCAGTTTGGACACCCCTGCTGTACAGTCAGACACAAACTAAATTTTTCCGTAAAAGTCTAGTGGGGCTACATGCCAATCCCTATATGAGTCACGACACTTGTCCAGCACCTTGTTTTTGTTTGACTTTGTTTCTAAACTCAGGGCATTGCTACAAAAGAGCTTAATTTTCAGTCAATTTTTCCCTGAATAAACAATGGTTGATGATGATGATGATGATGGTGATGATGATTGCTAAATATGCAAAAATGCTCTTAAAAAGGCTAAAAATGCTGTTTCCCTTTGTTCTTTGAGCAGGGCGGTTTCATTATGATGAACAAGCTATTCAACAACAAAAACAACAACAAAAACAAGTTTAGGTAAAGCAATAATGTACCAGAGCAGGACATTCACAGCCAAGTTCATCCCCAGGATTGAGAGTCAGGAGAGGGCATTGACCAGGCCCAACCTGCTCTGCTGGGTGCTGCGGGGTGAACCAGGGTTTCCGGAGGAGATGGTTCATACTTCCATGGGTGCCATTGTTAATTGCTGGTGAGATTTCCAGCAAGTCTGTGGGGAAGCACAGTTTAGTCATTCAGTTTAGCTCAGTCATGTACAGGTGCGTGTGTGTGTGTGTGTGTGTGTGTGTGTGTGTGTGTGTGTGTGTGTGTGTGTGTGTGTGTACAGAGTGATGACAATGTTCCTTTACAGTAAACCTATTGGGTTATGAACTTGAAAAACACCACTGTGCTTATGTCCTCTTCCTGTTATGGTGGAGTAGAGCGCACTGGTTTTGCTGCGGTAAGACTTCTTTTTTACCATACACCTTAACAAAGTACATTGTTAAGATAACAAAAAAGGAGACTTTATGACCCACCACACATGAGGTTGTACACCTCAACGTTGGAGAATGGTTCAACCTCTGTTTGGGAAAGGAACTTGGGACCATAACTGAGAAACATGGCCTGGAACACAAAGTGGTTAAAAGTGGTCACGTGAGGCTAGAGACCAAGGGTTTACAATCAGCATGGAGTCATGTTAACATCCACAAAACATGCACTTGTGCACACAAACACACAACCACACATGCTCACATACACACATGGACAAATCACATGACATTTACATGCTCACTCACAGGGCGATACAGTAATATGTAATGTATTCACACACACACACACACACACACACACACACACACGTGTGCGCACCTGCATGCTGTAAACATCATTGTCATATCCATGAGTACCACCAGCACAACCAGTCAGGGATCCTGGTTTCCTTCAGAGTCCGCAACAAAAAAACAACCAAAGAGATTAAGACTTTCAATGCAGACTAAAGTGCTGCCATTTCTGTATGTACAGTAATGGAAGGTTGTATGGGTGTATAATTAAAATATTATTATAATAAAAGGAAGAACGGGGGGGGGGTCTCCCCAGGGTGGAGAAAGAAAGAACGAAACCAAAAACGGGAAGAAAGGGAGAAAGAAAGAGATAAGAAAGGAGAACAAACAAATCAAGCAGAAGATAGGAAAGGGAAGTTGAGAAGAGATAAAGAAAATGAGAGGGGAGCAGCACCTCTCAAAAAGCCATTTAGGTTCAACCATCACAGTGACATCCTCGATACGCCTGCTATTAGCAAAGTGAAAGCGCTTTGGCAGATGAGCCTTCAGATATGGCTTTATCTTCTGACTGGGACTCCTGCACTGGAGAGCCCCCAAAACAAATGTTAACATCATATGAATAACAAGAATAATGGGATTAGTATTATCAGACCACTGAATATACACAGTACAGAACTAACAAGTTTATGATAATGTGCATGAGATATTTAGTTATGACAGTGTATGATGTTTAGATGTGGTGAGAAGGACTGGCTTTCCAGTATTTTTATACTTAACAAAGTGAAGGTTACACATACACCAAGAGTCAACATTAGCAATCAAATTACCGTCATATTGGTCACGAGGGCGGCAGAGTCCACTAAGAAAATAAGGAAATGTTTATTCATATTTGTAGTCATTCAAAGAAATTAAATAAAAGTGTGTTTGAAGCTTAACTTTTAGTTCATATTCACATACAAGGCTGGTCGTTGTTCTTTGTTCTAATTCTCCCAAATGGGCCCTCATTGACAAAAAGGTTACTGATGTCCCCAATCATGTCTTCCAACGCTTCTTTTCTGGCACAGCTTATTTCTTCCATTCCTTAAAAATAACAGGAAAAAAAAGGTTCATGAACTGTTCATTCAACTTGTTTGGAGGTCTGGGGTTTTACTTCACTACATTGTAATGTGTATTGCGAGTCATTTAGCCTTTATTGTAGGAGCCACTTATAATGTTTATCCAACTGCACAGAACCTCAGTCAATGGATGGGTGAAGATGCAAGTCATGGGTCATGGCTCTTTAAAGCATATTCTTTCTGGTTGTAAAACTAGCCCGACCCAAGGTCGCTACACCTGGAGATATAATCAGGTTTTAAAAGTACTGGTGGGTTTGCTAACTATTCCCTTTGAAGATGTGCTTGAAGAAGCCTACAGTATGAAAGAAAAAAATCTAAGTATGCAGACCTGGTAGCAGAGGTAAGAGAGCGCCAAGTCAAGTCAAGTCATTTATTTATATAGCACATTTAAAAACAACAGGGGTTGAGCCAAAGTGCTGAACAAAGAAAAAGTTAGCTAATAAGTCAATTACAATAAGACCATACATCTACACAAAGGTCATACATCTACACAAACTAAGTGTGATTATTTGTGGCAAGACAGCATTAGTAGCAGCGGCAAGAAAATAGATAAGATAAATAAAAAATAAATAAGAAAAATAAAACAAGACCAAAAACATCATTCTGTATTAAAAGCAAGTGAAAATATGTCTTGAGATTGGATTTGAAGGAGGTAATTGTAGGGGAGGATTTGCTATGTGGAGGGAGGGTATTTCAGAGCTTTGGAGCAGCTAGAGAAAAAGCTCGGTCGCCACGGGTTTTAAGGCGTGTACGTGGGGCAGCAAGCAGGAGTTGGTCTTGTGACCTGAGTGACCTAGTAGTGTGGGGGCAGTTCAGAGATGTAAGGTGGGGCTAAACCTTTAAGGGCTTTAAAAACAAAAAGTAAAATTTTAAACTCAAACCTGAATTTGACATGAAGCCAGTGTAGCTGAGCTAAAATTGGCGTTATGTGATCACTCTTTGCAAGCACACACAAGAGGTGCCAGAGGCCTTGTAGCAAAGACAGGCACAACCCTTCTGCTAGACTTTGGTTTTCAAGGAGGGTCATTGAAAGGAGCTGTAAAACAGTTAGGCTGCTGAAAAAGCAAGCCAATGGCTATGGCTGAGGTGCTCACAGACTACTTGGGGTCATGTTGTAGCCTGAATTGTTTGGGTATGTTGCTGATCATAAACGTCCACAGCAACGAAGAGGAATGACTGAAAAGTACATGTTGCTGACTGGATCATAAACGGCCACAGCAACGAAGAGGATTGGCTGAAGGGTTTGTTGGTATGTCGGTGCCCACATTAAGGGATTGCGGTTTGTCTGGTAACATTGCTAATCGGATCATAAATGGCCGCAGCAATGAAGAGGATCGAATAATTTTCCGGTATTTGTTGCTAGAGAACCCAACATGAGTGTGGATGGGGGTTGGTCTGGGATGCTAGATACCACTGTTGAGCCTTCTGGAGGTGTCGTGGGCCTAATTCAATGAAACGCCTATGAAGGAAGGTGCCTGCTTGATAACCCCCTGAAATGTTCATGAAGGCTGTTCTGTTGGTGATGTTTTGAATTTCTTCAATATATCTTCAATCGCATTTTTCTTTTAAAATATAAATTGGGTTATTTATAGCCTTTAATTGGTTGTTGCAACTGCAAGTTCCACATTGTATTGTGACAAGCTTTGAGACCAGATGTGGTGTGGTGTTCAGAGAGTGAGCACATTGTAGGACAGTGAAGGGTGGACAAGAAACGAAGAAATAGACAGGGAGTGGTTGTTGGAAATGGCCTCAGGTTACACTTCAAGCCTGGGTTCTGGATGCAGATGCTTCTGCTACGCTACAGCTCCCTCTGCAAGTCTGCGTAACATTTGCAAAGGGTTTTGTCTTACAGTGCATTGTGTTTTTGAGAGAGTGAGACTTGTTACATCTAGCTGTTTGCTTTGATTAAGCAGTTTAATGAAGCACTGCTTTACTGTAGCACACCATTTCTTACCGTGGTCAGCTAGGACAATGATATTGATACACTGTGTCATATTCAGCATTTTCAGGCCGTCCATCAGTTGGCCGATGATCTTGTCTACCCCTTTGATGGCTTCGATAAGCTGCAAGGGAAGGTAAACAAGGCTTCATTTAAAACCCATCAACATGGTATAAACAATTCAGGCATGACCTACCGGAGGTACAACTAAAAAACTGTGATTTTGCTCTTTTTCACATTGAAATTGGGCTGCAGTGAAGCATGGCTTATTTCAGAGGTATTTGGCAATGACTATTCACAGTTCACTCTCCTTCCAGCTATGTTTCTGAAGTATTTAGATGATGAATCAGTTGCATGTAATTTAACCATCCATTTATTTGGATGACTCTGTTGAGTCTTCTGTACCATGACACACTAGTCTTGCTTAGTCATGCTAGTTTCAAGTGCCTGAGGTACTGATGATTTTTTCCTTGATAAATGTAATGAAAATGTTGAATTGTGCAGACACAACTTAATATGTTGGTTGGTCTCCTCTATCTTCTAATATTTTTTATTCTGTATTATACAACAGTTAGACCTGGTAAAACTATTTATTAATATTTGATTAGATGAGAGATATGAGTGGCAATATCCCAGCAATCACTCTGCATTTTGCAGTGAATTGCCCAAGAAGAACATTCCATTTATTCAAAGCAAGAGAGCAGTCATTACTTAACATTTCACAGTTATTAAATGAGAAAATTGAGTTGGGTGAATGTTATGATGTGAGCTTGTAATATGTAACGTGAGCTTGTTTAGCAAGAGTAGAGTGAATTAAATTTAAAATAGAAACAATATAAAACAATTGAAAAACAATTTAATGTATTTAAATGTAGTTGTTGTAAGTAGAACTGAAGCAATATGACAATCATGATAACTAGAATGTGCCACCATTAAGAGATAATATGGTCAGTGAGAACCCACATCTCCATCTTTTCCTTCCTGTCGAAGTCAAGATTCTCTTTTCAAGTCTTGAAGAAAATGTCACAGGTACTGTGCTATTGCAACAGGCTCTATAAATAACACCCAACAGTTACTTTTCCCTAAACAATTAATCATGTACACAAAAGCTATGTTTGTTTCACCACTTGAAAGTTGGTTATAAATATTAACTTTTCAAGTTCTAATTCAAGCAGGAGATTTCCACCACAATAAACCATTCAGTTGATGTTGGTACAAGGCCATTGGTCCATGATTAATTTGTAAGTTGTTATCTCATGGGAAAGGCAGACTGAACCTTCACCCTTTCACAAATCCCAGGGGGTGAGGTTGGGGGGGGGGGGGTTGACATGTAATGTGAGGCCACCGTTACTCCATGATGCACTGACAAAGTGTAGCCGCGCTTGTTACAGTTAAAGAGAGCAATAAAAAGAGGTTACAAGAATGGATATGTGATTTCTGAACTGATAAACCAGTTGAGTAACAGCACCTTCATCAATGACTAAATTTAGAGCTGTGTGTATGTGTTTTGTGAATGTAGAGCCACTGCTTGCTACACTGCAAATGTGTTTGGTCTCCACAATGGCATCGACATCTTCTTTGTCCCTCACATGTGAGCTCTCCTCCTCCAGGACAGTTTACTCAAAACTCTGGCTGATTGCTTGGCTAGCTTGCTTGGGTCTGGATCTAATTTGATGCAGATACTGATGTACTGTATACACCACAGACGTATTGCCACCGAGTCTCACATTCAAGTTTGTTTGCTCAGATGTTCAACGTGTGAGTTCCATGAGACTACGTAGGCGACACATACGTAGCTGCAACTCAATAGCCTGAGAATACAATAGTTACAAAAGTGACTATGAAAAGTTTTATGTTCTTCTAAATCGATGTTGACAGATACATCCACCAAGAGGGAAAGCATGTCTTTTTTACTATCATTAATTTGCCTGCATACAGATGCTCTCAATTTGGAAACATTTTTGTGGAGAAATGAACCCCATCTCACACACACTCTCACTACCCCTGGCTTAACTCTGATGAAGAAGAGTGGATATTTCCTGAGTGTTACTCAGCCCACATATTCCTGAGTTGTCCTGCATCCCCAGGCAAGCTCCGAGCCCTGTTGGAGCCTCTAGCTCTGTTGTTTCAGTAAGTTTGTATACGGTATCTGACTTGTTGATACTATGCGCTCTAAATTATATAAAAATATGTTAAATTCATCATTACCTATTATAGCACAACAGGATGCTCTACAACCATCTTTTTACCCCAACGAACTTCTGCCATGACGTTGCCATAACCACACCCCAACAGAAAAAAAATCACACTACCTACAATAACAGGTAACATTAAGGCTTTTGTGACCATCAACATTTTATTGGAGAGTTGGGTTCGAGAATCTTTGGCGAACATTCCCCTGGGACAAAACAAAACTCTCATCTGTTCAGAACGCATCTTGCCAAAAGTGAAGAAAGGTGTACTTTTTACATTTAAGTGATATAAAGATGGCATAACAAAAAATGCTTGCATTTGAAAGAGTACTGAATATGTAGAATTAACATATCTGTGGTATGTGTACCTTCTGTCATATATAAATGTAATTAATTAAAATTAAAATAAATAAATAAAAAAAAAGTAGGTACCTTTCTTCATTAGTATCATTGAATTAGTCCTAGTGTGGGCACCTGATCTGCACGGCTATCAGATCGACACGATAATAATGGAATGATGTGTCACCACCTCATTTGTCCAAAGTCGAGAGTAGAATTCGGCTGGGTTTAGATGCGTAGCTGCTCAAGCGATGCCTGAGCCAAATAAAATAAACATTTTAGAAGAATAAAATATTAAAAATAAGCTATGAAGTTCGAAATGTTACGAGGTTAAAGTCGAGATTTTATTATATTAAGTTAGCAATATTAACCCAGCTGCCAGCAACCACTGATGGAGAAGAGAGTGGTCTATGGGAGCTACTGATAGGTAAACAGGTATGTTGAACAGAATTTTCTCAATTATTTCTTATTAAACGTTTGGTAAATGCAGTGTTACTTGCTGGATTAACGGTTTTGTTAGACTATTTGACTACAAGGCTCTTAAGTGGTGTCTGGTGTCTCAAACCCACCAGGATGCATGTCAATAATGTATTACCAGTTATTATCTTAACATTAATTTCATTATTACTATGACATGCCACAGACTATCCAGACTAATGGGAGGGAGGGTTAACCCCCGTGGAAGTATGAACCTGGCTTAGGTTAGGGTTAGGAATTGGATACAAACCCAGTTTAGGGAAGGGAAGAAACCACAGGTACTGACAAAAATCTGCTTCATTACACAATATAGGTTAATGTGCATGTCCCTAAGCAGTCTGTGAGTACCTCAGCCATAATTCCTGTCTCACTTTTTTCAGCTGCCTCAGATAGGTCCTTTAAAGCTCATTTGAGTGACCATCCTCAAAAAGGTCTTCTCAATAAAAGCCTAAACTCTTTATTTCACCTCACAATCAACATAAAAACATTTCTCTATTTGCTAGGGTTCCCTTTCATCCATGCCAATTTCATTTTGTTATTCAACGTGACTAACAAAATCACAAAATGGGAATGGACAGTAAAGATTGTGGATAGGCAGAGCATGATACGCCATTGCAATTCAGGTATATGGGAGCAGCATGGGGACAGGTCCAGTCAGCAAAAAGGGGAATAAAGGAGACGTAATGTCTCATTATTGAAGGTCAAATAAGGTGTACAGTATATCTTAGGAGTTTCATTACATGAATGATAAAATGGTTGTTTTCTTTTATTTAATATATTTCATACGCAGCTGGTCTTTCAGAGCTTCCTATGCTAGTATCTCGACCCGATCTAGTTCCGACAGACTGATTGTTATCTCCCTAAATGAATGCAAGTAGGGACGCCCTGTACTTCACTGCATCACATTTTATCCACTAGAGCAGCACCTACGTTGGCACTTCTTTCTCGCATGTAGTACAATTTATAGGGCTGCATTCCACTGCATTCTGTAGGGGGAAATGACACCCTCACGATTGCCATGTGTATCTGCTTACTGTATGTTAGCTTTTGATCCACATGCATGCCACTCTGACATGTTTATGTTATTAGGGGTGCAGAAAGATTTGTAGTACACCATGCAAGGGGGAAAGCATGTCTTTAATCATCATTAAGTTGTCTGCGTACAGATGCTCTCAATGAGCAGTGATCTAGGTATTTCCGTCGGTGTGTAATGGTGATAATGACTGAATTACATGTGCCTGGCCAAGTTCCTGTGTTTAAGACCTCTGGAATGACTCGTGAAGGTTGCACCTTACCCCTCCACTGACTGGACCATATCTGTGTCCTGATTTGTCAGGCTCCTCCAGATAAAGGGTGTAGAAATCTGGCCTGGAAAAAATCATACAAGACAGTTATAGTCCCTTGGGTTACGTGCCAATGAAACATATATATTGCGGATTGAATCATTGATGAATGATGAATGATTTCAGAGATAAATTAATCAGATGAATGATTTACCTTTCATGTTCTGGTAAACGCAACCACTCCAGGACAGTAAAGACTCTTTTCTCAAAAGGCACTTCGCTGAAAAAAAGAGGTTATTTCGAGCTATTACCGGTACACACACATTGAAAGTCTGAAATATCAAAGTGTGTAGCATGGCATATAGAATACCCGTCATATGGTACATATATGTTGGGATAACTGCCATTAATTTTGACATCAGAACCAGGCCAAAAGAATGTTCCAGCTTTAAGTCCTTGATACATAGCTGTATGCCAGATCTGTGGAGGTGACAGATTGAAAAATATTCATAATTTAAAGGACAGAAAAATAATCAGTAATGAACATTGCTTAAAATATTTTCCACAATTAGTAGCCAGCTGGTACAATCTGGTAGCTGCGCAGTATGTAGTTAGCTGGATCAGTCTGGTAGCTGTGCTATATGTAAACCTCCCTCCTGACGCCTTCAAGTGGTCTTTTTCAGTCGAACGGGTCGCCTCCATGTTGTGGGGAAAGTCTGTACAAGTCGATTACCGAATGCACCGGAGTTCAGTTCAAGGAGGAAAGTTTTTGCAAACTATTCCAAAGTTTTTACAAACTATAATTAACTGATATTTGATCAAACTGCCACAAACAGAAAAGTATACTTGCATTTCTGGAACTTAACTTCAATGGACTCCTTCCTTTTGCATTGCATTCGGTAATCGACTTTACGTGGGACAGTGGGTAAGTCTTGTAAAACTTCTTTTTAATAAACTCCTGGTACACTCACTAAATTATTGATGCCTCATTTTAGGGACTCTATTCATAATACTGCAGAAGTGTGGTGCTATTTTGAGCATTATTAGTGGTTAAAAAATGGCGGTTTGGATACATTTGGCGCACTGCCCTCAGTACTTACACTGTTAGCCTTTTGGGCTGTAAAGCCGGTACTCCTTTGGTCAATGTAGGTCAATCTAGCTCTATAAAGGGGGTGTTTGTTTTGTTGTCATGGTGAAAAAGACCCTGAGTTCAAATAACTCCGGAATTACACTTTAAGAGGCGAAGTACAACCCGTTGTGCTCTCTTCAGACCTGGCATAGCCAGTGCACCTATAGTGCCTGTCTGGCTCAACTAATTGGTTTATGGCACACACCTTGGGCTAAGGAGTTCTCTTTTTTTTTTCTCTCTCTCTCTCTCTCTCTCTCATTTTTGCTTTTGTAGACACTTTGGTTGATTGCTCTCCAACAGGCACCTTCTGTCTTTCTTTAACCCCTTACAAGCCCGACCATTCTAATTTCGTTAAAATTTTAACGATGACCAATCATCTAATATCTCAGCTGTCCAATGACTGATTTTATTTCTGAAATCTTCCCCGTAATGCTGACAACATAAGCTTCAATTTGATATGATTGGTTAAGGGGTTTATGGCGCGAAATGTTTTGGATACTTGAAGATGAGTCGTGAAAAAAACTTTTCACTTCAGTCGTACATTTTAACATGGACCGCCAGATGCCACCTGCACTTCGTTGGAGTTTACCTCGACTGGAAACCACACAGCTGGATAAACTGAGGTAATATATATTTTACATCGTTTCTAGTTATGGTTAATCTTAATTTGTAGTCATAAAATCATGTTATTTGACAGTAATATGCTTTCTCATCAGCGTCAACATTATGGCATAGCGGGGGCTAAGTGCATCGTCATGTAACTTTAGCTAGCTGCATTACTCTGAACTGCTTGCAGTATTCTCGTTTGCTTTTTATATCAGTTATTTTCATTTGACAATTTCATTTAAAAACCTGTTAGTATATAACCTGTAAGTAAGTTTGTTTTCTAGTACCAATTTGCTTGTTAGGTAAGCATTATATTGGCAAGTCAGTATAGCATACCAAAGCTGAATAAATCAATGGGCGCCGCGTTTCTAAGTTGCGTTCTCTTACATGAAATAAGTTGAGCGATATTTTTACTCCTCTCAATATGTAGTTGTAGAAAACAAGATGTGAAATCACGGATTCTGTCAGAAATGTAGTGCTAATTAACGTGTTGCCTCTCATCGGGTTGTTACCTCGCTAGGCAGTTTGTAGTGAACTGTTTTACCTTGCTTCTAAATGCCAAACATCAGACGTGCTTGTCTCAACATTTTCTAAGATGGCATGACTTGATATTCTACTCTTCTCAATATGTAGTTTTATAGAAAACATGATGTGAAATCACATATTATGTCAGAAATGTCATTATTGCATTTAAGCAGTTAGTTACTAGGTGAAATGTAATCTGTCTTTATCTTAATGCCAGCCAGGCAATCAGATTTAGGGTAGCTAAACCCATGTGTAATAAAATGACTTTTCATACTTCTAAATATTTTTGAGTTACTCAAAATGCTTCAATAGTTTAGGCTACCTCTTCTTGTGTATGTATGTGCACACATATGTAGTTTTGTGATTTTATTTTTTTAATTAATAAATGTATTACATTTGTATGATTTTACTGTTGTTTCAGATGGAGGATGACAAGACCTACACAGACCTCCTTGCAGGCCTGAAGAGGTGGCTGACTGCTGATGAGCTTGCGCTCACAATGTTGAAGACCATGTGAGGATGGAGGAAGAAGGTATAGATTTAGGTGGCGTGCGTAGGGTGGTGTAGACTGCCACTAAAACACTGAAATAGACTTGTTATGTTGATTTTTATGTTGTTGTCCCAGGCATATGTGGTTTTACCAACCGGAACGGGTGGGAGGTTGTGCTTAGTAGGCCGTTGTATGCAAACACACAGTGCAGGGGCATGGGACGAAGAGACCCCAGAAGAGTTTCACAGTTTTCTGGGATTGATCATTGACATGGGACTTCACTTCCCTCCCTAATATCCATTGCTACTGGGGAACCAAGTCTCTGAAGGGATCAGGGAGCGTTGACCAAATGAGAAATACATATTGTGTACACTTTTTCTCCATTGACATTGCTGTTTCAGTAGTTTCTTATTATTTCAAGTTTGGCAATGCAGAATCTGGTGTTGAACCTAGGTTCGGTAGCTACAGCCAGAAAGATTTTGGCGAAAATCTATCACAACAGCTGGCAGGCATTTCCGTCAAAATTTCAGCCTCGCCTTCAGCTGCTCCAACTACTACTCTGTCATCTTTTCATCAAGTACATATTCCTGTACAGCAGGAGCCAAAGAAAAATGGTTGGCTTTGTTATAAAAACAATACATAATAACACTAAAGTAGCTTGTATGGCCTGGAGTTTAGCGGTAGGTGACTGCTTTTTTGGTAAACAAAATTGCTGTCAGATTTGGCATTCTACAGAAGGGGATGCGTTTCGTTATGAGTCATAGGTCCTCTGTGTTTAACCTTCAGGTTCCCCACCCCACCTTTCCCTATCCTCCTCTGTGTGTGTGTGTGTGTGTGTGTGTGTTTGTGTTTATATGTGTATGTGTTTATTCTCAACAGGCTTGTTCTATGTAATCCACTTTCAAATGTTTAGACACATTGATTTTTGAGTGATGTTGAAGTTGATTGTATTCCTAGCTTTTCATAAATAATACATTTTATAGATGTATATCATTTTCATATTACACTAATTTATATAAGGAAGTTGTATCTGTTGAATCAAATGTATTCTATGTCTCTTCAGAATTGATCTTCAATAAATATACAGTATACTTACTTCCTGTATTACTGGTAAGGTACATGTTTTTCTTTTATATATCATTATTGTTGACTGTAGCATTTGCTTATATACAAATAAATGGTTTATTCTTATGGACCAAATAAATCTAAACCATTGTGTCTGACTTCATTATTAGTTTTTATGCATACTTTTATGTTTTTGGTGAGAAAGAGAATGTGAATTCTGTCAACATTCTAAATCCCGTTTCCTGCATTTTTTTACACTTATCACTTTTTTTATCATAACTTTTGAAAGGTTAATGATATTCCAATTCAGTCTTTTTTGTTAAATAGCCCACAACTTGCTGCACATGTCATACACTCTATATTTTTCTCTATCTCATATAGAAATATGATGAAAATTCATTTTTATGCGAATGAAATTCAGTTTTAACGAATTTCGGTATACATTTGGAGAGGATTTTCAAAGACTGTTCATTACTATATCAACATTACCATATGTATTTTACATCATTTGATAGAACTGACCCTTCTGATTACAATGGTATGTATATCCCATTGATGGTATGTATTATACTCAAGAAATAAGGTTTTTTGTGTAAGGAGGTCATCCAGCACCAAAAATGGAATGTTCGGCACTGGCACGAAAGGGTTAACTTTTACTCATCTTTCTCAACATCTTATGGATGCTTGCATTACATCCACACACTTTCATGCATTCTATTTTCTCTAGACTTTATCTTTTTGACTGCAGTTCTTTATTATTTATAATGATTTCTAAATAAATAAATTTAGTTGACCAAACCACTGTTGTCCCTCTTTTTATGTTGTGGTTCCAAGCCAGCCATAACAGACATGTTAGGGTCAGATGCTAACACCCATTATTACACGGCTCTTCATAGTGCTGCAGAATGCTCCATTCACTTGAATGGGCCTTCCCAACGTTCGGCGGTCTGCTAATTCTGAATAACAGACCGTTGCTAAGTATAACAGACCGCTGTCAAGGAAAATGGGCTTTGTGCTTCTAAGTCAATTCTTTCATATCACTATGCAAGGATTGGAACTTCATTAAAAAGTGAAAGCAGACAGTTGATCAGCTGTGTTCTAAAGAATGTTTGATTTAAGTTCAGCGTGTGTTGTTGCGAACTATTTGTTTCTCAGCAAAAGCCATGATGAAACGGTAACAAATAGGCTATAGCCTAGGCTATGTAGGCTAAAGAGTCATATCGTGGGGAGTTTATTGTGTCGTTTTGGTAAGTACTGTAGCCGTGTAATAAGCGGGATAATGTATAGAACGCCGGTCATTGTCGGGAGATAGGTCCCATCAGGGCGGATCAAGATCCCTCCGCTGCGTGTCGGGGTCCGGTTCGCCCTGTCGGGACCTATCTCCCGACAATGACCGGCGTTCTATACATTATCCCTTACTTAGTTTTAGCCTCCTTGAGGCTCTAAGAGACGTGTTAGTAACAGATGCTAACACCCATGGGTGTGATATCTACTGTATAGCCCACCCACAGAGAAAACAGGTAGGTCTTCAAAAAGCGAGACTCCTTTGTCAAGAGAGAAGATGACCTCACCGGCTGCCCCAGGTACCATCTAGGGTTGTCTTTCTCAAGGCCAGACAAGCTGAATGACGCATTAAACACAGGGTCATACATGCTGTTGTCCACCAGGCCATGGGACTCCGCATACAGACCCTAATGGAAACAAACAGGAAGAACCGAATTACTACCTATGATGGTCCATTGGGTTTTTTGCCAATCCTGGTTTGTTATTTAAAACAGAGAACAACACTCTCCTGTGAATGCTGTGGTGGTGGGCATGGTGGTGAGTGTGTAGGGGCAGTTGTGGTATTGGATGTGAGGCAAATAGGCAGCCGTGGCCTACTGGTTAGCGCTTCGGACTTGTAACCGGAGGGTTGCCGGTTCGAACCCAGACCAGTAGGCACGGCTGAAGTGCCCTTGAGCAAGGCACCTAACCCCTCACTGCTCCCCGAGCACTGCTGTTGATGCAGGCAGCCCACTGCGCCGGGATTAGTGTGTGCTTCACCTCACTGTGTGTTCACTGTGTACCGAGTGTGTTTCACTAATTCACAGATTGGGATAAATGCAGAGACCAAATTTCCCTCACGGGATCAAAAGAGTATATATACTTATACTTATACTTGGAAAAAGACGATTTGGTGTATACATACTGTGGCAATGGTGTAGTGATTGGGGAAGGTCTTGCTGGGAAACACGGCCTGCATGTATGGTGCCGAGACGCCACACTGCTCTAAGGAAAGACAGGACACAAAGGGATGTTGGAGTCAGTGGACGGTGGAATATATGTAAATTCCAGCAAATTATTCAAGTCTGCAGAATTATCATAATGGAGTTTTGAACAAAGATGTACAACTGATCACTTCCAGAAGAGCTACAACTGTAGCTCATGTGGCCCGTGTTGTGTGTGTGTGTGTGTGTGTGTGTGTGTTAAACTGCACAGAACAGAGCCTTACTCATTTTATCCAGAACCGGAATAAGGGATGCCCAAGTTTGGAGATATTCAGCTCTGAGCCCATCCAAGGAAATAACAAGCAGTGGCTGCTTTTTGAAACTGGGTGTGGAGAAATCAAGGGGAGATTGAGCCAACAGCAGGGAATAATATGGAACAAGGATGACGCAGAGAAAGACCAAATGATAATGAGGAAAGGAAATGAACACAGACAGAAAAGAGAATACAAGAGAATAAGGACCGAAAAGCATCAAAAGAGAAGAAAGGCACAGAATAGAACAACATCAACAAAGTGGGCCAAAGACACAAAAATCTTGTCATGGCAAGATTCATTTCTGTGGAAGTGGGCAAAACACAAAACAAAAGACAAATTAAGTGTGGAAGATGCAAAATGGGAGGGAAAGAAAGGCATTGGAAGGCAAAATGGAAGATGGAAAAATTAAATGGAAGGGATGACGGGCCTACCCTGGAGGGCAAGTGGCCGGCTGGGTCATGTCTGGACACTCATCCTCCACCCATGTTGTTTCTCCTACAGTCAAAAAACCCAAAGCCTCCACATGAAATCCCTCCTGATCCCAGTTCTCAGAAACTCAAGAGATAAACAAGTCTGGATCATACAAGTTCAGATCTGATTTGTCAGTTTGTACTTTGTGCTGGATATACAACCCCAAAACAGAAAAAGTTGGGACTTGTTGTGTAACTAGAATTGCGGTTCCGAGGAACTGCAAGAGTGGGTTTGATCAGGGGCATGGAACTCGGCCTCATCCAAGGATTCCAACGGTACCTCATTTATGAAAATCGGACATACGGGTCAAAAGTTACATGCACACACCTTCATATACACAGACAGCCCAGCCCAGCCCATTAGAGCTCTGCCAGATGGCTCAGAACTCTGTGGGCTTGCTGGATGCTGTGGGCTTGCTGGATCAAACCCACTAATGATAAAGAAAACAAAAGGAAGAATGTTTCACAACTAATTAGGGTAAGTGGCAACACGATTGGGTATGAAAAAGAGCATCCCAGAGAGCCAGGGTCTCTTAGAAGTAAAGATGTAGGGGATATTCATCACTCTGTGTAAACTTGTGCGCACAAATGATGAAACAATGTAATTTTAATGCTTCTTAACATGAAATTGTGACGTATTTGGGGAGTTAATCATCGACAGGACATAATATTATTAAAACATTCAGAGAATCCAGAAAACATGTCGGTGCCGTTTAAGTAGTATACTATAGACTATACTACTTAAACGGCACCGAAAATCTAAAAATATCCAGTGGAAACTAGATGGCAGAAGTGTGTAGGCCAATCTGCCCAGCAGCTTTTTCTACTTTGTCACCTACAGAGTTTGACAGGTACGATCTTTCAAAACGCCATGTTATTTCCCATAGACAATCGACGCCAGGAAGTTGGATGGATACGGAAGTTAGAAGGGGGGACTTATTCTGGAGAGGTCTATGTAAGAGGCCTATGCTGACTGCATCAGTGCTCAGAGTATTGTAAAAGTTTATCAATTAATTGTTAATAACTAACTAACTTCTAGTCATATTTCTGGGACTTTCTGGGATAATTATTTCTATTTTGTATTCACTCGTTCAAATGTTCATAGGCCTACAAAGAGGTCACAAGTTCAGGTGAGTGAAAGTTAGAATGGTGGTCATTTCAGACCACTTCAGCGCTTCATAAAATTCTCATAGTTTGAGAACTTTACATTTTCAGAGTTCAGAGTTCACACATTTTTAATAAAATATACTTGTTTTGGGAATGCAAAAGCCTTTTTATTAGTATTTTTTCATTTGAGTTACGTTTTACACTGATATGGCATGATGGCAATATAAACACAGCTAACAATGGTATTAAAGGAGAATTCCGGTGTGATATTGACCTAAAGTGTATTGAAACATGATACCGAGTGTGAACGTATGTCTCATAGCCCATCTCGACTTGTCCCCTGCACTCCAAAATCTGGCGCTAGTTAGCCGATGCTACCAACAACTTTTTCAGTAGTGGTGCTTCGGCATCGGGCTAGCCATGCAAATAAATCACTGTTTTACACCCATTTACGAGGCTCAATGTATCTCCACACTTCATTGGTAGACTTCCGAGGGCCCTGACATTTAAAACGAGACATTGAGAACTTTGAAAAAGCACTGGTAGTTTACTTACAAGACGATTTATACAGACAGTATCTTCACGAAGTTTAGCGTTTGCAGCCATCTTGAATTTAGTCACGATAAGTCGAGCAACGAGTAAGAATGAACAGCTATGATAAGGGATCAGATTCCAAAAATAATTCAGTGGAAATGCATGGATTCCAGTTTCTTCCAGTAGCAGCAACTGGAATCCATGCATTTCCACTGAATTATTTTTGGAATCTGATCCCTTATCATAGCTGTTCATTCTTACTCGTTGCTCGACTTATCGTGACTAAATTCAAGATGGCTGCAAACGCTAAACTTCGTGAAGATACTGTCTGTATAAATCGTCTTGTAAGTAATCTACCAGTGCTTTTTCAAAGTTCTCAATGTCTCGTTTTAAATGTCAGGGCCCTAGGAAGTCTACCAATGAAGTGTGGAGATACATTGAGCCTCGTAAATGGGTGTAAAACAGTGATTTATTTGCACGGCTAGCCCGATGCCGAAGCACCACTATTGAAAAAGATGTTGGTAGCATCGGCTAACTAGCGCCAGATTTTGGAGTGCAGGGGACAAGCCGAGATGGGCTATGAGACATACGTTCACACTCGGTATCATGTTTCGATACACTTTAGGTCAATATCACACCGGAATTCTCCTTTAAATGGCAATAGCCTTTAGATTAAATGGAATGGAATATTCAACTAAGGTAGACTGCTGTTGTTCACAGCACTAAGCTATTTATGGTTACTGATATACTCCGAGTCTCTGGCCCTCTCTTAGAGCCAGGCATAGTAAGCTGGGCCTCGGAAGAAAAAGTTTGGGGACCACTGGCCTACAGCATGGGCATCTTGCACATTTGGCAAAGCACAATTCTGAATCATGTATACAGGTTTTGAGCAACATACTGCCATCCAGGCAATGTCTTTTCCAGGGACGACCTTGCATATTTCAGGAAAACAATGGCAAAATTAATTCTGCACATATTTAAATAGTATTTCTCTATAAAGGAAGAGTCCAGGTGCTAAGATGGCCTGTCTGCAGTCCAGATTTGTCAAATTAGGTGCATAATGGAATGAAAAACATGACTAGGGATACACCTTACTGTTTAGCAACTGAAATCCTATATCGAGGAGTAATGGGACAACTTTCATTTTCAAAACTGAAAATTAATTCTGCACATATTTAAATAGTATTTCTCCATAGAGGAAGAGTCCAGGTGCTAAGATGGCCTGTCAGCAGTCCAGATTTGTCAAATTAGGTGCATAATGAGAATTCATTGTTTTCCCTCCCGCCCACACACACATCTTCACTGTCATCACTCACATACATCATACATACAGTACTCTGCTTGCAATAGTAAGTCCCTTCATCATACTTGCAGTACACTGCCCCCCCTTTCCCCTACATACACAGCACATTATTTCATCAGGAAGCTTCTCCAACACACATCCCCAACATACTTACAGCACACTGCCCCCCCCCCCCCCCCCCCCCCCAATACACAGCACATTGTCTCATGAGGAAGCTTCTCCAACACACATATTGCACACTGCCCTCTCCCCACATACACAGCACACTATCCCATCTCCCCGGTCATCCCCCCAACACACACACCAAGACCCCTGGCAGTTGGGTTAACCCCTTGAGTCGTGGATCTGCCCAAGGTTTCTTCCTTGGTAAGGGAGTTTTTCCTTGCCCCTGTTGCTCTTGGGTGCTTCTTGTTGGTGCCCCCCCCCCCCCACCTTTCTTATGCAGCCCTTGCCACTTAATCTACAGTACTAAACCCCTCTTCTACTGCACTTTTTACCCCCCCCCCCCCATAAATGCACAAATAGGCTGACACCAGACATAATTTCACTGCATTTCTTGCTTCCAGTAACTATATGCATGTGACAATAAACTTCCTTGTATCCTTGTATCTTTGTAGATGGTCTCCTCAGTTCATAAACATTTATAGAATTTTGTTAAATGAAGAGGTGAAGCAGCACAGTGGTAAACATGCTCCCGTCCCAACTTTTCAAAATTAGCATATATTTTCCATGAAATAGTCCAAATTTTCATTTTCAACATTTGATGTTGTCTAAGTCCTTTTTGCTGCTAAATATGGGTTTACGAGACATGCATATTATCATATTCTGTTTTTACTTGCATTTTACATAACATCCCAACTTTTTCTGTTTTGGGGTTGTAGTTGTTGCTGTATTATTAGCCTATACATGGATTTCCATGGAACGTCACGAAAACATGCGTGCACAACCAAGAGGCAGAAAGCAGCATAGAACAGCATAGAGCAATGCAAAAGAGCAAAAGAATAAAATGAGTTTTTGTGCTGAAAACTGCACCAATTCAAAATCACGATGGTTAGAGAATGTTAAATATGTTCAATATCCCTAACGAAATGCATGTCTTCGCAAAAAATAACAAAATACAATGTTATATTAATAATCCAAATGAACGTCAAACTTTGAAATATAGTCTTAAATTAGATGTTATGATCATTGAGACAACAGGGGTATACAAAAAAATCCAATTGTAGTTTACAGCAGCCGACTATTTAGGTTAAGTTTATAACGTTGTGGACGGCCACCAAGCGTCTTCTGCCTCAAGGCTGCGCGCGCATCTAGTTTTGTTGGTAAACGGGAAACCCGTGTATACAGAGCTAAAACACATTTAAACTAAGATATCAAAAGTCAAAGACCCATTTTTGTATTCTGCATTAAATACAGGTGCATCTCAAAGTCCATTGTCCTGCCCAGACTGAGAGATTAAAGTCTCAGGAAACCTTTGCCGATATTTTTTTCTACTTAATCAGCTGAATAGAGGTCTTCTCAGGACTATTTTTCATTATAAATTATGTGGTCGTGGTTGTGTAGTGGTCTATTTAGGCTAGCATGCAGTAGCCAGAAACGTTGTGGGTATGATTCCTGTCACCATTGTGCCCTTGACCAAGGCACTTTACCCTGAGTTGCTCTGGGGAGACTGGCCTTTGTAATAATTGACATAACAGTGTCAGCCAAATGAATAAATGATGTTCTAATCATCAAGATAAAAAAAAACATATTTGTTGTAAGAGTGTACACAGTAGGCCTATAACAAAAGCAATGTGTTAGAACAAATTACATTTCTGTAATTTATTTCAAAAAGTGAATCTTTCATTATAACGTAAGTTATGTCCATAACTATGGATCTATGAGACCAACCGATGACCGTCACCACGGTCTACACCTTGAATGATGCCATTCTTCTACCTTTTCTCGAGACCATTATATCAACAATGTCATGTGACTGACCTGGAGGCTGTCCCGCAGTCATATAATGCATTCAAGGACATGCCTCTTCCTCTTGCCTGGAACGCCTCAGCTCGTTCCGAGCGACAAGAGATGGTGACGGTCATCGGTCGGTCTCATAGATCCATAGTTATGGACATAACTTACGATCTATTTCGACCTCCCTCAGACCGTCACCACGGTCTACACCTTGGATGACTAGTCCCAACAGTGTCGCGAGGACAGAAGACTACTCATCACCAGTCAGGTCGGCCACCAACATAACAGTGGAGCCGATAGTGGCAGATGTCACATTGACTCGTTAAAGTCTGGCAGGGATCCATGGAGTACTCCAGGATGCCGCTGCACATGCCACCAATAGAATGAGACGGCTATATTCCGTGTGGAATGAGCCGCCAGGCTTTAAGGGATTAGGAAACACTGCCCAGAGAAGGCCTGAATAATTGTCTCCACCAACTGGTGGGTCAAACGGTGTGTAGACACTGGGTGAACCAGCAACTTACCCCCATAGCACCGAAAGCTGTGTGTGTGCACCTGTCAACGCATGTGTGATCAACACAAGCTCCCAATGCCTTGACTGGGCATAGAGCATTAAGAGCCCCTTCAGCTTGGCAAGCTGGCTCAGGGCAAAATAGCTCCAGTTCAATGACATGGTTAACTGACTGAGGGTTCATCCCCTAAGGGAAGAATAATGGTTTCCACCTCAAGCATAGCTCACTTGCCATCTTGGCAGAGCATGTGGCCAAACATGCAGTTTTATGCAACACAAACTTGATGCCCCAGGGGTCCACCTGGGGTTGCACTCAAAGGCCTCACCACCCAGGGGAGGTTGCAGGATTGAGCTCTCAAAAATCTGCCTGGATGCAGGTAGTCAGCTTTTTCAGGAACTGCGACCCCATAGGGTCTTCTCCAACAGACAAACCTTCTACAGTGCCATGGGACACCAAGGCATAGACTTACAGGATACTGGATCAGCTGCCTTCCCCACATCCCAAAGGGAGTGAAGAAAGTGTAGCACCAAGCATTGGATGTCACTGGATCTAACCCCAGGCCCTGCCACCATGAGGAGAACAATTCCCATCTCTGCTGGAAATGCTTGGCAATACTCATGGGCTCAGTTACAGCCAGTTTTAACTCTGAGAAGGGCTGAGGATAGCGGGACCAGATGACAGCTTGACTGGAATTCGAGATTCCGAGCTTCTGGCACTGCTTTGAGTGAGGCCAGGCATGGAAATGTCCACAGCCGAGGTTTCTGAGTAACTTAGCAGCCACGCTGAGCCCTTAAGCCCGCTTTGTGGTCGATATGGTACATAGCAGCAGAGCTGTCTGTCCGCACAAAGACATGCTTGCCCTGTATACAAGAGAAGAGAGCCCTCAGGGTGAAATGCACAGCCCCCAGCTCCAGAAGACTGATGTGCCCCATGTTCCATCCTTACTGTTATAGGGACCCTAAAACAAGATGGAGGCCGAAATTGGAAACTCCAATGGGTGGGGGAGTGGCAACGTAGTGGCCAAAGAGCTGGGCCAGCCAGCAGCAGCCCCCAGCCCGACAAGCCTCCTAGTTAATATGAGGACATGGCCATTCCAATATCACGGGTGAGTTAGGAATGGGTAGACAGCAGCATCCAACAAGTTCTTGGTGTCTGGACCACTAGCGCTACCAGACTTTCTGATAGCTCCTAACAAAACAGCCAAAGCAGTCTCAGCACAGGCTTCACTATACACATTGTCACTAGCAGACCCAGAGCTCTGAAGCTGGAAGGAACCAAAGTTAAGCAAAAACCCAGCTACATCTGGCCTCTCTTCTCAATAGGAGAGCCAGTGTACAGAGGAAGATGGACTCTGTATCAGCCATATGTGGTTCCTGGAAAGGTGGCAGGTGGACAGGGAAAGTTCCTGCTGCCTAACCTGCCATGGATGGAGCTGGCCCTTGGGAGTGAGCGTCCCCTGGCCACTCAGTCAATCAGGCCCCAAATAGAGGCCGGAATCTTTAACTGCATGTCCTCTTCCCCTACTAATTGCCTAGAGGGGGGAATTAAGCTACGGCCCTCTATGGCTCTTTTCCTCCTATACCTATAGGAGTGCACACAATGCTGTCTGCGTGAGTGACGATCATGGATACTGTCCTGCTCTCCATCACAGGTGGGAGGAGGAACAGTCACTGCATGGGGATGTTCAACCAGGCCAGACCGCATTCCATGGGCATTCTTCTGTGAGATGCACTTTGCCCAAACATGGTTAACACTTCCTGTCTGTCCATGATTGTGCCGCAAATGGGGCAAGTATTTGGTGCCATAGTATTGTCAGACGGTAACAGAACCCTTTTACCACTGCACCATTGCTGTGAATGGTTCCAAACATAACCTAATCCCATGTTAAAATTAACCATTTTAAAAGATTGTAAACTCAAAGTTAAATAAACTCACCACTCATGTATGTGTACATACACGGGAGAAATACAGCCTCCACTCACAAGAACGTATGAGGGGAACATAGCAACCAATTTAACAGCTGTGTAAAGGGGGGGGGGGGGGGGGGGGGTATAGACCCTGACGGAAAAATATGAACAGTTACAATTACAATTACATCACACACACCTCCACTCTTGTATGTGAACATACAAAGGGGCAATAGACATCCACTCTTGCACACGGATGTGCGAGGGGAATATAGCAATAATCTCACCAGTTGCGCACAACAGTTAATGAGATAGTAATTTAACCGAACAAAAGGGCTTTGCACCTCCGGTGCTTGGGCCCTAACGCTGGAAAACTAAGTAAAGTGAATCTTTACTGGAGAACAAACTTCTTTTACTGCATGTGAACACACCATTTAGGATGGGAGAACAGAAAGACTCTCAGTACGCGGACGTACTGCTAGACAGGAGAACAAAGACTTCCCACTACATGTGAACACTTGGCCTGCACGCCATTTATGCTGAGAAAACAGAAACACTCACCACTCACCATACACCAACACACTGCCTAGGCAGACAAACATCCCCACTGCGTCTAAACGCCCTGTTTAGGCTAGTAAACAGAGAGACTTACTATGCGAGAACACACAGCTCTAGCTACTCCTGCTGCATTTGAAAAGACTGTTTAGGCCGCAGGACCAAAAAGGCTTATCGTGCGCGAACGCACTGCTTAAATAGGGAAATGTTAAGGTTAGCCGACTAGAATGAAAGACAAGCCGCAACCAACCGTGCGCGAACACGCCGTATAGGCCAGTAAACTGAGAGACTTACTGTGTGCGAACACACTGCTCAGACAGTGATACATACTGCCCAGTAAACAAAAAAGACTTACTGTGCGCAAACACACTGCTTTCTATACTCCTGCTGTATTTGAGCCGACGGTTCAGGCCGCCGGACCAAAAAGGCTTACCATGCGCGAACGCACTGCTTAAACTGGGAAATGTTAAGGTTAGAAGACTAGAACCGAAGACAAGCTGCAACCCAACGCGCACGAACACGTCGTATAGACCAGTAAACTGAGAGACTTACTGTGCGCCAACACACTGCTTCCTTTTTATTAATGCTGTATGTCATGGATACCGAGTTATTTTAGGCTGCAGGACCGAAAAGGGTTACTGTGCGCGAACACACTGCTTAGGCAGGGGGACAGCTCTCCTCCTACTGCCTGTGAACACCACCGTTTAGGCTGGATGAGCAGAAAGACTCACTGTGCACAAGTTTTTTTTTTTTTTTTAATTTAAGGCCATTTCAGCAACTAAGGCTATTTAATGGCCAGAGCATTGTGTGTTATAGAAGCTTAAATATTTTTAAAACTATGCTAGTCAGAAATTCTTAAACCTTCAAAGGTGGGACAATGCACCGCTCAGATTGGATAACAAACTTTTCTCCCACTGCATCCTTACTATGCGCGAACACATTACTCAGACCAGTGGCGGAACAAGTCAGAGCCGGGCCGGGGGCGGGTCACATGACCGGGCCCTTTATTAAACTCATCATAACATAATTTTACAACATAGGCTACACATGCCCGCAACAGTGGGTCTTACAAGCGTCAGCGCCACGGAGAGCAACTATGTAATTTTGAAGTCCATCGAACCAAGAGAACAACAAAAACATTAGGCTACATGACCCCTAATAATAAAACAACAATAATACGCAGCACTATTTGAAGGGCATACGAAGAGCCTTGCCCTCCGCGAATTCGTCCACGATGCTCTGTGTAAGCCTATGTCCATTTTCTTTGCTCTCTCATTCTCTATGGACAACATGGCAAGTCCACTCAGTCTCTCCTGTCCCACTGTGCTCCTCAAGTGGTTTTTAATGGTCTTTAACTTGGAGAATGACCGCTCAGAGGTTGCAACGGTGACGGGAAGAGTCAAAAATAAAATTAGGGCGGTGCAAATCTCACTGAATGCATAAGTTACTGCTGGGTGGTTGGATTGGCGGAGCGAGGGGGTGGCTTCGGGGGCTCAAGCCCCGAATCTCTTTTTAAAAGCCCCGAATCTTTTTTTGTATGTGTTTTCAATTTCCAACGATTTCTAATTTAACTTCCCCTCGGTTTCTCTAAATGTTACAAAATGTATCCTAGGCCTACTATTACTGAGCAAATATCCCTTACTTTCAAAGCCCAATATTGACAGATAATCTGATTTCCCACACAAATCTGATTTCCCTGAGTTCAGAGCGGCGCAGTCAGTTTAAACAGCAAGCCGGTAAGAAAAACTATTGTCAAGACATTAGGGAATTAGGCTACTGTACCCCGGAATACAAAAATAAACTTCAGAAAGACAGAAAGTTTGTTGTACTGTATTCTGTAGTCTGTATTCTGTAGTCTCAATGACCGAATCAGTATACCTGTTGTCGAGTCCGTTCAATTCATTTATTGTAGGCTATAGTCTAGGCAAATATGAAACGGAGATGTAACGTACCGGCGGGATTTTGAACTTGCATGTTTCATGCATTTTAGGGCAAAAAATACCATGGGATTAATGTGTTCTCCATTTGAGGAACGTAATCAATTGCGGACGTGCACAGACTCAGACACAGAGCGCATAGGCCTAGGTTAGGCTACTTTCACTTTCTAGAGCGCATTCATCAGGCTACGTAAAAGATGCTTCATACCAAAACAACGATCAAACATTATCAAATGTATCATGACGTGTTGTCACAAAGACTTACTCCAATTAGAAAATCGAAACCAAAATCATGTAAGTGTAAGTGTTCTCTCATTGACGCCTGTAGGAGACAATATCGTTGATCCAATTTTGTAAATTTGCACGTCGTAAAGTTCAATATGAGAGTTAAAATAAAGCCAGTCATACAGCAGAACATTTTATTCAATATTTTACACCTACTAAATCATCAAAGTAAATTTTAAAACTTTTCAGCAACCGTGAGTCATAACTCGTCCTGACTGGGGCAACCTATAAGCCTAATACGTCCCACTCTGATGAAAATGATTGAAAAGAAACCGTTTGCATGATCTTAGCTCCTCCGGCCTTGTGCCGTGGGAGAGGCCCGCCCCACCTTACCCGGAGGTGGGGGAGGGGCGCCCTCGCACCGGGCCCCTGCGGGTCCCGGGCCGGGGGCGTGCCGCACCTCCCGCACCCCCTCAAGCTCCGCCCCTGACTCAGACAGAAAAACAAGCTGTATACCCACTGCGCACAAATGCGCTGTTTAGGCCAGCAAACCGAAAGACTCACTGTGCACGAATGCACTGCTTAGACAAAACAACTTTTCTCATATTGCATTGCATGTGAATACGCCGTTTAGGCTGGAGGAACAGAAAGACTAACTGTGCGCGAACACACTGCTTGGACAGGAGAACATCTGTTCCCATATACTGTTGATTTAGGTCGGAAGACCAGAAGTGCATGCGCGACCATTGATTGTGCGCGAATGCACCGCTTGGAGAACAAGCCTTTTCTCCTAACCTACTGCATGTGAAGACACGGTAAGCTAGTAAATTAAAAGACTCACTGTGCGCGAACACACTGCTTTAGCTATACAACTCCAAAAGCCCTTACGTTTCGTAATGAATTTAGGCTGATTACCATCCCTGCACACCTGTGTGTAAATCCTTAACAGGGCGAAAGTTAGTCTTGACCACCCTGCCAATTATCAGCCTTTGTTTTCTAAACAAAGCATCATTCACGCGGCTTGTAAGATCAAAAAGCGCGGAGAGAAACACAACAGGTGTCAACAATTAAACCGGCTACACTAGCTTGCATTCAACAAGCCGCCGGTAACGTTCTACCGTGAAGGCGAAAGTAAACGCCTCACTAGAACGAATGTCAAAGGGAAAACCAGTTTGAATCCTCAGGGACCAAAGGCACCTGCACGATAACGCGGCGGATTACTGGCTTCTAATGAAATCATACTCACCGGTCTCAGAATTGAGGCAAGAAAGGCAAAGAGGAAGAGGCATGTCCCTGAATGCATTATATTACTGCGGGACAGTGTTGTGTGTAACGAGTTACAAAGTAACAAGTTACAGTAACGTAACTACTTTTTTGAGTAAAAAGTAGTGTAACGCGTTACTACTGAAAATTTGGTAACGTAACGTAGTTCCTTTTTCATATCGGCGCAACGTTACTTTTCCCAGGGACAGATTTGACAGCGACGCTGCTTTCTCAGTTGCGTGCTTGCGCAATAGGCACAAGCTCCACACAGCAGCCTACGTGACAGAGGCTGGTAGCATGAAGTGCAATCATAGCTCCACACGGTACGTGACAGAGGCTGGTGGCAATGAAGAGCAATCATAGCAAGCGAGACGCAGCCAAAGCTAACTTCTGAGGGATGGAGGTAGCCTAGTACTTCGAACTAGCCTAGCCTAGCCTAGAAATCTAGACGCACCCTAGCGGCAGAAAAATATGGGTCTGGCTCGTCAGGCTAAGCCTAGCCTACACTGTCCCCTGATTTTGTCTACTGCCGTTAACGGCCAGCCTATTGATACGAGCACAAGCTTTTCACCAAATTTCGGAGGAGCGCCTGTTTAATGAAAGAGTATAAGGCTATAAAAAAAGCCCTCATATATTTTGTGTTCGCCTATATGCCCAAGATGTAGCGAGGCTATGTTATTTGATATTGTTTCATAGGGCTTTAGTGGTGGTGTTGAAGCCTACAGTATAAGCCCAATGTTTTCTTGTCAAGTGCTCTGTTTGTGGCATTTTTTATAATAAAGAGCACAAAATAAATACCTGTTATGTCCTCCATAGTAGAACTTTATGTAGGCCTACACATTTAGGAACAGATAATGGTCTCGAGAAAAGGTAGAAGCAGGGCCGTAGTCACCATAGACATTGAGGGGGACGTGTCCCCCCCAATATTCAAATATGACCAAAATGTCCCCCCCAATGTTCGGACATAGAAAAATAAAGAAAGAATAAAGCGCTATACTAGGCCTACAGGAAATCAACACGTATCTGAAATGTAATCAAACGTAAATAACGCACAAATTAGTGACCTATGGTTCCAGAGTAGCCTACACCCCTGAGTGGTTTGTCCTGGTGATTTTCCGTTTTTCGTTAGTGGCGTGCGCTATCAAAAGCTTCCATTTACTGCACCCTACTGCGGTGAGGTAGGGCTGTCAACAATATCGCAAAAGCTACCGGAACAATTTTCACAAAACTTCTTGGAAAGGTGTAGCACAGGCTAAGGAAATCCCATTGGAGCCGATCAGACTGAAAGGGAACATTTTCCATATTGTAGCCTATTCTCGCAATGATAGCGAAAGGAAACGTTTCATTTTAAATGATGAATTTGTGCAAGCCTGTGTCATTTCTTTCACGTCTTTAATGCATTCATATGCTAGTAGTAATTACCGTGTATAGCCCTCTTAGAAATGATTGTTGCATCTTGCATATTATTTAGATGCGCACTCAATCGCGCATCCATGCAGGCAAAACGTGATCAAATGTGGCGACGTTTACAATACGTGATAGCCTAGTTAATGTGAATCGCGGACAATAACCAAAGAAAGGAATTTGCTTCTGTTTGGGGGTCCCTCAGACCCCACCACAGATTTGGTCCCCCCCAATGTTGACATCATGACTACAGCCTTGGGTAGAAGGATGGCATCATTCAAGGTGTAGACCGTGGTGACGGTCTGAGGGAGGTCGAAATAGATTCTAGATTCATTACATATAGAGTGGAATATTTACATCTTTCAATATTCAATATTTCAGTATTTCAAAATATTAAAATAAAAAGGTTATAATACAGATATGTTTCCTGAACCTTTAAAGGAGAAATCTGGTGATTTTTCACATAGATCTCTGTTTCTCGAGGTCTCAGAGTACTGTCCGTATGAAAAAATGAAAACAATCGGTTTTGCTTAGCTTGAGTTGCTGCAGCCAGCAGCTAAAGCACCCAGGCAGCTACAGCGCTACATTCTGGGGGCATCTTTGTGACCCCCATGTTCACTTTTTGAAATAAATTCTAGAGAAAAAATAACTTCCATGATATTCTATTTTTTTAGATGCACCTGTATATTAAGACATCAACATTTAGAGATGCCAATTAACATTTTGTTTTAATAACAGCGATTAGTAAAATAAGATTAGTACATATCCTTTAGGAAGAAGAAGAAACTCTTTGAGTGTGTTGATTGTCTGGTTCATTTAGGGTGCATACATTTTGATAAACAGTATGTCAAGTGGATATTTGGGGTTATACCCTCATATTTATGTCCTTACCATGGCAGACACTTTGGAAGTTGGTGCAGCAATCTCCTGCACTCATGCAATCAACAGAGCAGTGGCAATTACTCCCTTCCAGCCTCTTTTCACCACACCGTTGGTTAGTGCATTCCCACTGCTCCACTATACAAATTGAAAAAGATGTAGGAGTGTGTGTGTGTTTGTGTTTGTGTGTATGTTTTTGTGAGTGTGTGTGTGTGTGTGTGTGTGTGTGGCAGGGGGTTAGCATCAAGTCAACCATGACAGTCACCATTGTGTTATCCTTATATCCTTATTGTTAGAGTTCCTCTTTGAGACATGTTCAATAGATATGCTCAACAGCCTTATCTGATTTCAGATAAAAGCAAAGAATGAATCCTGCGTCAGAGGTCAATTATTGTATTGTTTTATAACAGCAGCACGTTCATGGAAGAAGATTATCGCTGAGATTAGACCACATGTCATAGTCCCCAATAGGAGGTAAAAAACTATTAGATTTAAGCTTTTGCCATCATCAGGAGGACATGAATGAGAACTCACTTGGCTGAAGACAGATGTCTTGGAAATCATAACAACAGCTGTTAGCAGTGTGGCATTGTTGGTCACAACGACAACCAGGTGTCTCCTCATCAAAGGGCTCATAGCAGCGGCCCATACAGGAAGTGTGTATAACTGCAGGGACCAAAGAAGAGACATTCTGAGGCTACGTTTATACGGTGACGATGAAAAGAGAAGACGCAGAAGTGGCGTCTCGTCTTCATTTTTTTATTCGCGTTTAGACGAGCATTCTCAGGGGGAAATCTTTGTTTATATGAAGACGCAAGAGTATGTGATATTCGATTGGATATGGGTGGTTGACATGACATGGCCTTTTTTTGGTCCAATGTGTCAAAGATAGATAAATTATAAAAAAATATATCAAAAACTATGGTGATATTGTTCAGAAAATGCTTTTTTATATGAACATACAGAGCATTCATGGGATTAATCTTCCATTTTTTCACAATTTTCAGCCAAACCAGAAAAAGCTCATATGTCGTGACTGTCCCAGTCACATTTCACAAATTTTGATTTTGAATAAAAACAAGAAAATTAATTCATTTTCTGTTTATTCAATAATATATTGATAACCCAGATGCCTACTTGTGAGTCTGCTTGACTAAAAGGACACTGAAAGTTACAAGGTTAGTTTTCTCTCTTCATGTTTTCAAAAAAATCAAGTATAATCAAGTGGTTTGTTGATTTGTTGTGATACTGGTCAGAGTGTGTCAAGAGAGGAATTTTTTACATGCTCAGCAGTAAAAGATTTTAATGAGTCATTGAGAAATGTGGGATTCCAATCTGTTCTCAAGTTTGCTAAATTAGCTCCAGCTCTCTGACAACAACCAGGGTGAATGTGCCTTCACCATATGAGTGGAATGAGTCTCTTGCAATGCGTCAAATTGAAAAGGAAAAAAAATAAAAAATACTTTCCACTGACTGATTTGTTTCCTTGATGTATGACATGGGTAAATGTGATTCCCAGTCTTGTTACAAAGGCTTACCCTTTTTCTTACAGTCCTCCAACTGGAGCCCCAATCCCAGTCCAAGTCCCAAGATGATGGTTACTATGGCAACTGCTAAAACACCTATCTGAACACATGCACACACAAACATCAACTGACACTGACCCAAGTTGAATATTGAATCATATGACTCTCAAAAAATCTGAGTGACTGCCTGTGATTAACAACAGTATAACAGTGCTGAAACTGAACTGAACGAGTACCACTTGAAACTTGAAAATGAAAAGTTCATTCAAACTATTACAGACAGCATCAACCCACCCACCCACATTAAATTAGACACATTAAATTAGAACCATAGCAGAACATTAAATAAGAACCATAGCAGGATACCACAACACAGAAAGCATTTTGTTACAGTATGAAAACCAGATATTTACAGCCTAAAAATCTGTTGTCTAATCTATTAACTGAAGGCACACATATAAGTCAAAAATTTGGGGTCACTTAGAAATTTCCATTCCACTCCATTCCATTATAGACAGAATACCAGTTGCATTGTTTTTTTAATCATAGCAGCAGTTTCCAGATTACATTATGTGCTTCATAATTACATTGAAATTTCGGATTGGAAGTGACCCCAAACTTTTGACCGGTAGTGTATGTAGTAGTTTACTTCAGTACTTACAATGATTTTCTTCTGGGAAACCTGCTTTAGTTCCATGCTTGGGATGAGGAAGACCCTGCTCTGAGTGAGACTTAAGAAATGCTGAACTCTGGCACGGGAATATCCAAGACGAGCCGCATTGCTTATCAAGGTAACTTATTACCTATCCTCTACACACACACACACACATACACATGCGCTTGCACGCACGCACGCACACACACACACACACACACACACACACACACACACACACACACACACAGACACACACACAGAATTACATGGTCCTAATTCACAATTGTTCACATACAAAATATAAGACCAAATGTAATTTGTTATATTATGTTATTTCAGACAAATACAGGAAATGCTATGGGAACTAGTGTTAAAGTGTGACACAGTATTGTTATTTTCTCTTTTTAATGAATAATAAATATTGCTTATCAAGGTAACTTATTACCTATCCTTTACACACGCACACACACATGCAAACACACACACACACACACACACACACACATGCATACATGCATTTGCAATAACCAATTGGTATTTTTATGCAGGTTACTTTTAAAATGTATTTCACTACAGATAACTGAATATATACACTAAAATGTATTTTGTAACAATAGATGGATTACTCAAAATGAGTAACATATTTTGAATACTTTGGATTACATCAGCATTATTTTATTAGCAGTGATGAAACAATTATGTGAGGTTATGTGAAGTTGTAAGACCCATAGTGTCAACAACATACTACAACCTGCTTTACAGTGATGATGGATTGATGTATAAGACTGTGTGCTATGAAACACTGTTAACATCATCGGGCCCTATTTTCGCGACGCCAAACCTGGCGCAAAGCAGATTATCCTCCCGAGGCAAAGTTTATTCCTGTTTTATACTCAAGTGTTCCGCCATGCACTTCACTATTATTAAGTTTTGCGCCCATGGGTGTGGCAATTAACGACCTAAGGTGGCTCTGGTGCATTATCTAAAAATCGTTATCTTCCACCATCTCAAAAGCATTACGCCACTGACCAAGAAAAAACTGGTCTAGCGAAAGACGCATATGAAGCACAGCTGAAGACACGTTACGAGATGTAAGTCAATAGTCAATAGTGAAAGTAATTAACTGTGTAACTGTGTCGTTGACACCATGGTGAAGTTAGTTTCACTTAATAATAGAATAGTAGAAAAGTGCAGATGCGTGTAGGCTATACTCTGCCAGGTTTTAGTAAAGCATGGTTTAGTGGAATACCTGTTCCATATGGTCTTGTGTGCAAGCAGATTCCTTAAAATGCGCCGCTGACTATCAAAATATTGATGCGCTGTTTGAAGTTGCACTGCCAGCTGTTAAAGGGAATGACAGATGTCATTCTCATTAAATGATGTTGTTACGCCCAAAGCACACCCATGCCTGATTAAGAAACATACTGTAGGAACGCTTTATTGCACCATCCGCCCGACATTTGATAACCAAACCATTCCCAATTTGGACTGGACAACCCACTAAATTTAATTAAGCTATTCGCTAGTGACCACGTTTTAGATCGCTAAAATAGGGCCCATTGTGTCAAAGAACCTGCACAGATATGTTTTGTCTGTACATAGGCTAAAAGGCTACCAAATCCCAAACAATGAATACAAAGATTGTTTTTTTTAACGAATTTCAACAGCACAAGTGGAGTTACCTTTTTTCAAAACACTCTGTGAAGAAACGAGAACTGCCATAAAACATGCTGGGTGGATATAGGCCCTATTGGCCTACAACAAAACTAATTTTACATTCTACCTTCCCTAAAAGAGGTTTCTCCATTTAGGCTTTCAAAAACGAGAAAGAGAAAGGACCCAACTACATGGTGTGGTTAGAAATAGTTGAATTTGAGTTTGAAAGGCGTGGCCTACATGTTATAATGATTTAAAATGTAATCCCTTAAATTGATCAGTGTAACTGTATTCTGAATACCACCCACTTAAAGTCCGGTGCAGGACTTTCTGGGGACGTCACCGTCGGGTCCCTCGGATGACATTTGCATTTGGTCATTTCAAATACCTTCTAAGGACCCGACAATAACGTTATACCGGGGACATGGGGGGGACGTTTGTTTATTCACACATGGCAGCGGAGTTGAGAGCGCTCTGGCTGCAGGACGGAGACATCACATCCATGCACGACTTCACGTTACACGTCTGGGGATGACTAAAGTATCTATCTATCTAGTCTGTTAGTCTCTCTAGCAGTAGCTGCATTAGCCTACCGTAGTCTAAGGCAACATATCATACAGTTTATGAAGTTGTGCGTCTATTCAACGTATCCTCATGAAACAGTTCGTAGGATATCATACTAAAAGTATGACCAAAAAATCCGTACGATATCCACTAAAATCTGGCAGACGAGCGATCAATGCACATGCGCAATATAGCAGTGTAGAACTCACTTCGTTGTTATCAGTGCACCTGCGTTTAGACATAGGAGAGCTTCAGCCTCCTGAAAGCTAGGTGCAGTAAACCTGGGCATTTTAAAATCTGATTAGCATTAAAAGCAGTCAATAATATAAATGTAGATGAAAGCAGCGGTCGTCTAATTTGATAGGTCAATGTAGTTTGCCAAAGTAGTTAACGTGATACATAGCCTATGAAGACGGTGAGTTAAAGAATTGTTGCTTTATGCTAATAATAACTTAGCTAGAGAAGATGTAACTGTGTTTTAAATAGATATCATCCATTTCGTGGAATTACAACACACCAAAAAAAAAAACATAGTTTGTTTCTTCTTGTCCGTGTCTTACCAGAGAATGTCTAATAAGTCTTACTGTCTGTTTAGTAGAGGTCATGTGACACATGCCACCACAAGAAAGTGGAAACGCATCGTAGAGTGAGAGCCATGTGGGGTAAATTTAGTAAATAATAATAATGTTGTTGTGTTGTTTTTTGCTGTTTCGAACAAAATAGGGATACTTATCCTGACCAAAACTCCTTCATGCTGCAAAACGACTAGAATCACGCGAATCTAGTGCAATTTCTTAGTACAATTCAATGTCTTATCAGGGTAAAAGACGTGGACAAATACGTGATAATTAACCAAATAAATCATTGTTCACGACGTTATGGTTAAACTATCGAAATGAGTGCGATGGTGATACAATCCTGCTTTTCAATTAGTTGACATGGTGTTTGACATTAAATTATAAGCAGGTCAGTTTGTTTCACGTAATAAGCTATTTGTTTCTTTGGGTCTGGGTAATTCATGTGACAAATTCTGTTATAGGCTTTTTCTGAAAAACAAAGCAGTACAACAACATTTCTATATCCAAAATATAGCCTTGTTTGTCCTTGTTTGGCACTCATTTATTTACTTCCTGAAGAGGCTGGAGCATGCTGGCCTTGACACCTCAGTCCTTGCTTTGTGTTATGGAGCACATCCTCACATCATGATCTACTGCAGCGGTGGATACAGAGGAAAATTGGCAGGTATTTTACGTCACTTTTACATTACTTTTACTGCGATGGTTGCAATGGTAGATATGGTTGTTGCTGTGCTAAATATAGGCCCATCTATCTATAAAGCAAGAAGCGTCTGTGTGTCTGTGGCACGCATATCTCACTGACCGTTTGTCAGACTGATTTCAAACTTGGCAGGTGTCTTGCTACGGGCATGAGTAAGTGCAGTGCCAAATTTTTCGTTGTTTGAATAAGAAATGCAAAAGATATCGTTAAATATATTGGTAAAAGACGCACATTGGCTTTTGCTGCTAGCCACTCCCCCTCCCACACAGCACTGTACTGTAAGCTACCAGTGAGGATAGAATCAGGGCTTTGGCAGAACTGGATCAGTGTAGGTTACACGGGTAAAAACTTAAGCGAGTGCAAGATAACTCCACAGATTTTGCAACAACACGCCAACACACACAGGTAGGCTATGCAGTGGCTCTTCAAAATGACATAAAAAATGATGTGCAATAAGCGGACACTTTGAATAGCCCAGGCTACTTTGGACTGTCTTTAGACTTTGAATAAGCAAACAACAATTCCAACTGAAAATTGAAACGAGCGATAATGGTCCCGAATTAAAGAACGTCTCAGAATGCCACACATGCAAAGCATAACCAGCAACAAGCAACGAGTGGCAGGCAGAGTGTGATGTCACTTAGGCCTATATGAATAGCCCAGGCTACTTTGGACTGTCTTTAGACTTTGAATAAGCAAACGACAATTCCAACTGCAAGGTCCTAAATTGAAACGAGCGATAATGGTCCCAAATTAAAGAACGTCTCAGAATGCCACACATGCAAAGCATAACCAGCGACAGGCAGAAAGAGTGTGATGTCATTTATAGGCCACCAGAGACTGTTTTTGAGTCACACCATTGCAAATTCCATATGATGCATCATTCCACAAAATGGTTTGTTTTCTCTATCATCAAGTTATTCAATAGGCTAAGCATATAGACTTGACTCAAAACAGCTGTTAGGATTATGTCATTTTGATTTGTAAAAAATGTCACATGCAGCCATGCTTAAATTCTGCTCACTTCACATTTATTATATTATCTGTAGGCCTATTCATTATTGAATGCTTACCTGGAATTATTTCCCTATCATCCTATTTTTAAAACAGGCCTACCTGCAGGCATGTAATTGGGCTACAGGAATAGCATGTTTGAATGGGCACTGCACTAGTCTATCTATGAAGCCAGAAGCGTCTGTGTGTGTGTCTGTGGCACGCATATCTTGCTGGCCGTTTGTCAGACTGACCTAAGATTTCGTATGTGGCTCGCGCATGGCACAAAGGTGTGCACTCTCGATTTTGAAGATTTTTGAATGCATATTTCAAAACGTTTATCGCTGCACTGCAATGTTTCCAAGGGGGCCAGTTTTAGGGGAGCTCCACCCCATGGACCGTGTACTGACAGTAGCTATGTCTCACTTTGATGATAGTCAGTCGCAATTTAAAAAACGGATAAGGCTACTCGGAAACCGCTTGTGGGTTAAGATGACAGATGATTATCATGCCTGACCTCACCAATAAAGACTCCCTGTATGCAGTATGCACGCCAACAAACACGGTGATGTAGTGACCACTCAAAATAAAAGTATGTGCAATAAACTGACGCTTAAAATAGCCCAGGCTACTTTGGACTTGAGACTTTGACTAAACAAACGACAATTCCGACTGCAAGGTCCCAAATTTAAACGAGCGATAGGCTAATGCCACATAGCTAACATTATTCAACAAGTTGCAGACTGAGCGACGTCACTTATCACGCCATCAAACATGGGTAGGCTATGTAGTGACCACTCAAAATAAAAGTATGTTCAATAAACTGACGCTTCGAATAGCATTAGGAAGTTATTCAGTGAGTTATACACACTTAACTCAAAACAGTTGTTAGGCTTATGTCATTCTGATCTGTAGAAATGTCACATGCAGCCATGCCTACATTTATCAGAGGCCACATTAATTATAGGCTAATATATTATAATATTCAGTATTCATTATTGAATGCTTAGCTGGAATGATGTTTCCCTATCATCCTATTTTTAAAGCAGGCATGCCTGTGGGCATGTAATTGAGCTACGAGTTTTCTTCAGGAATGGCATGTTTTAACGGGCACTGCACTGTAAATTGAAGATTGTACAACTCATACATGTTGGCCTATACTATTAAGAGACAGCTGAATTGACCACCTAAACCATATATTTTCTGAAAGCCTATAGCCTCTAGATGCCAATTAATATACATTAAGACATGTCCCACCTTCCTGCTGACTTTGACATATCATATGGCGTACATAGGCCCATATTGTAGCTCGAGAAACCGACTGTACTACTGATACATTTTGGCTTATACTATTAAGGGACAGCTGAATTGACCACCTAAACCATATATTTTCTGAAAGCCTATAGCCTCTAGATGTCAAACAACATCAATTAAGACATGTCCCACTTTCCTACGTACTCTGGCATATCATAGGCCCATATTGTAGAGTGAGAAACAAATTGTTCAGCTCATACATTTTGGCCTACACTATTAAGGGACAGCTGATTCAACCACCTATACCAATCCATTAACATTAATTAGGCCGTCTTCCACCTCCTGAAATACTTTGGCACACTATTTTAAAGGCATAGGCCTGTGTTGTATAGGTGAACTTTAGTCATCAGTCATCATTAACATGTCTTTCTATGTACACTTTTATTTCTAATTTCCAGGTTGTCAGCTGTTGTCAGGCTCATCACCAAAGCAGAAAGACACAGTGAGACCAGACATGCCAGGAAAGAGCAAGGCACAGGCCAGGAAGGAGCCAGGCAAAGCCCGGGAATTTTTTTCCAGCTGTTCCCGCCAGCTATAGAAGGACTGCTCCTGAGAATAGATGGGTGTCTACATCGTTTTGCAAAAAGGGTCTTCTACACATGATGCTTGTCAAGCACTGCTCATTGACTGGCCAGGGGTCCTCTGTATTGTGACCACTGGTCAAAGGCGGCACATGACTGTCTCAGAGTCCTCTACATCATTCCGGTGACAGGACTTTTGGCCTAGCCTGACAGGATGGGTCTTGTGTTACTGTGACCAGACGGCTCAACAATGCATCATTCTCATCCATGCCCTCATCACCTTGAGACTGGACTACTGCAACAGCATTTTCTATATGGTCTTGAAAATTATTGTCTTATTATTATTACAGGTCTCTCTGCACCCGAACCAGCAGGTTCAGAGGAAGTTTCTTTCCTGCGGCTGTCACCCTACTGGACTCTAGCTCTGCATCTCGGTGACAACCAATCAACTAAGCCCCCAATAAACTAAGCCCCCAATACCCTATCCCACCCATAGTGTTCTATTTATTTACAAATGCACATACTGTAATTACAGTTATACATAGCCATATTCTACTGCTCTTTATATCCATCCTGCACATACACTTATTCTTACTACTTTTATAATGTTACTGTTCATACTGAATATCCATATTTATTCTGTTTTTCTCATATGTTCTTAATACACTGCATATCTATATTATTCTTACTACTAAAATATCATTAATGTTACTACATTGCACATATCCGTACATGTTGTTCACACATTGTTCATATTACTATACATAACCATATTTATTCTGCTCTTATAAGGTAACTGCTAATACACTGCACATATTTATATCTAATTTATATTACTCTAAACCACCTTCTGTAAACTTACTGTCTACACTGCACTACATTTCCTGTCCTGGCTATGCACCATCTGTCTACTTTGTATATCACATTGCACTTTTGCTTTGCACAGGGTTCCTACGGGTCATGGAATTTCTGGAATATCATGGAATTTTAGAGTTCTATTCCAAGTCTATTCCAGACATGGAAAGTCAGGGAATTTTATCATTTTAGGGGCAAAGTCAAAGAATATCAGGGAATTTTGTTGTAGAAGTTTAAAATCTACTTGCCAAAATACATTAATGCAAACATATTTCCACACAGAATTAGTGTATATCTGGTTATTAGCTTTACAGCTTGCTTGAGTTTCCCAACTGTTTATTCAATGCTTATTTATTAATCTCCCGCTCTAAAAAAGTAAAAGATTCTCTTGACTGCTATATGGGTGCTCTGAAATCATTTGGTATATTGTACTACTCGGTTATAATATAGTAAGTCATGGAAATTCAGTTTTTTTGTCAGGGAAAAGTCATAGAATTTTACATTTGACTTAGAGTGGGAACCCTGTTTGTACTATACTCTGCACAATGACAATAAAGTTGAATCTAATCTAATTATTATTTAATGCCTGTAGTGATGCTTTGTATTTGCATACCTTTGCTGTATGTTTTATGTGTATTGGACAACTTGTTTAAAGCAATCACAAACACACATATTTTGATTGATCTTGATACACAGATGCGTGTTGTGCTGAAATAAACTGAATTTCACTGATTCATCTTTAGAAACTGCTGTTTAGAGAGCATATTTTTGACATATGTTGTTAAACAAAAGTTCTTAAACCATGCACAAACCATTAAAACATCCATATTTTGATTGATTATGATACACAGAGGTATGCTGTGCTGAAATAAACCAAAGTTCACTGACCTTACCTGCCATGGCAAGTTTGATGCACAAGAGATCTTCAGAAATGGCCGTTCAGAGAGCATTTTTTTGACAGATGTTGACCAACAAAAGTTCTTAAATCATACACAAACTGTTAAAACATCCATATTTTGATTGATTATGATACACAGAGGTGTGCTGTGCTGAAATAAACCAAATTTTACTGATCTTACCTGCCATGGCAAGTTTGATGCACCGGACATACTCAGAAACTACATTTGAGACACCCATATGGCCAGACAGGCCTAGGTAAGTGTCACACCCATTATTTTATGAAATGTCAACATGCGACACAGATTTTGATACAGGGAATGATAACAAACTTGTTTCTCAAATTTGAGACCTCCAACTGCTTGTATGTTGTTAGGAGGCGGAGCCAAAGATTGGAAAATGTAGATTTCTAGGGGGCGCTATAGAGTCTGTGAATGTGTGAGGTGTGATTTTACTTATCTCGTATATTTTATGTCATAGATAGATGTCACATGCCAAATTTAGTCTGTTTATGAGGTATGCAAGTTAGAAATGCTAACCCTAGGTTTAGATGGCCATAATTTGCATAGGTCAGACAGGCCTTGATAGGATTACACCAGTTAATTCAAGATAGTACCAACATGTGGCACATATTTTGATACATGGGATGATAACAAACTAGTTTGTCAAATTTGGGACATCTAATGGCTTGTGTGTTGCCAGGAGGCGGAGCCAAATATAGGAAATATTGGATTTCTAGGGGGCGCTATAGAGTCTGTGAATATGTGAGATGCGATTTTACTACACACTTAAATTTTGTGTCATATACGGATGTCAATTGAAAAATGTAATCAGTCTAGGAGGTATGCAAGATACAAATGCTAACCCTAGGTTCAGATGTCCTTGATTTGCATAGTTTAGACAGGCCTTGATAGGGTTACACCAGTTATTACCAACTAATACCAACATGTGGCACATATATTGATAAGGGGGTAAAAACAAAATAGTTTGTGAAATTTGAGACCTCTAGCTGCTTGTCTGTTGCCAGGAGGCGGAGCCAAATATGAAAAAAAAAGGGATTTGTAGGGGGTGCTACAGAGTCTGTGAATGTGTGGGGGTTGATTCCATTTCACACATATATTTTGTGTCATCCAAGGATGTTACATGTCAAATTGAATCAGTCTATAATATATTCTAGTTAAAAATGCGAACCCAATATGTATGTCCATGAATTGCAAATGTCAGATAAGCTTACACCAGTAAATTTCAACTAATAATATGTGGCACAAATTGATAAAGGGGATAGAAATCAATTGGTTTGCCGTATTTGAGACCTGTAGCTGAGTGTGTGTTGCTGTAGCTTCCTGGATGTGTGAGGTCATTTCACTTTGAGGTTTCTGAATGTGTGAGGTAATTTCACTCCAATCCCATATAAGCGTAGGTTAATAGGTCATATGTCAGACAGGCCTTTGTAGGGTCACACCAATTACTTCACAACATTAGCACATATAATGCATGGGATGAAAACAGACTTATCTGAGGTTAATTTAAGTTTTGTCCTTGCTGATTATAATAAGAGTGCAGTCAGTCAGTGGTCAGAACATATAGAACCAGTACAGGTGAAAGACAATTGTATATTTTCAAGTAATTATTAACATGGAAAAAAATCAGTGAGACTCCTTTCCAATCATAGATGCTTTAATGTACATTGTACATTGATACATGAAGGGGATAATGAAGTACTCAAGTCCCAAAGAAGGATGACAATAAAATAGTATGATAGTCAATTAACATACGGGTACAATTTCAAGCAAGATTTACAGAAATTCCCTCTCAAAAACAATTGTAATCGTTTTTAATGTGATTATGGATTTTTATAGTATAAGAGCAAAAATAGCAGTATTGCTTAAGCATATATGATGCACCAAAGTAAGTCGGAATGTGGGACATGTCATAATTGATATTAATTGACATCTACAGGCTATAGTTATATTGGTTTCTCGATCTACAATATGGGCCTATGTACACTTTATGATATACCAAAGTAAGTAGGAAGGTGGGACATGTCTTAATTCATATTATTTGACCTACAAGAGGCGATGGTCTTTCAGAAAATATATAGCAACCAGTATAACAACTGCTTTGCATAACCTCCACCATATCTACCCTAGCAACACCATGGCAACCTTCTCAGTTACCCTAGCAACAACCTAGCAACCACTACTATAGCAACCGCTATGTTTAGCATAGCTACCACCATATCGACCCTAGTAACCATCTCAATTACCCTAGCAACAACCTAGCAACCATTGGATATTATCAACCAACATCATTACCCTAGCAACCAGTTTAGCAACTGCTTAATTTAGCATAATCCCTGTCATATCTACCCAATCAACACCATAGCAAACTTCTAAGTTACCCTAGCAACAACCTAGCAACCACCACCATAGCAACCGCTATGTTTAGCAGCAACTAACATAAGTACCATAGCAACAACCTAGCAACCATCTTAATTACCCTACCAACAACCTCACAACTATCACCATAATGTCAGCCTAGCAACCACCATTGCAACCAACATGATTAACCTTGCAACCAGCATAGCAACTGCTTTCTTTAGCATAACCCCCACTATATCTACCCTAGCAACACCATAGCAAACTTCTCAGTTACCCTAGTAACAACCTAGCCACCACTACCATAGCAACCACTATGTTTATAATAGCAACCACTATATCGACCCTAGAAACCATCTCAATTACCCTAGCAATAATCTAGCAACCACTTTGATATTGTCAACCAACATGACTACCTTAGCAACCATATCAATTACCCTAGCAACCAGCATAGTAACTACTTTATTTAGCATAGCAACCACCATATCTACCCTAGCAACACCCTAACAACCTTCTCGGTTACCCTATCAACAACCTAGCAACCACTTTGATAGTCAACCAACATGACTACCCTAGCAACCATCTCAATTACCCTAGCAACCAGCATAGCAACCACTTAATTTACCATAGCAACCACCATATCTACCCTAGCAACCTTATCAATTACCCTATCAACAACCTAGCAACCACCACTACAATGCCAACCTAGAAACCACCATAGCAACCAACATGATTACCCTAGAAACCTGCATAGCAACCACCATATATCCTGTAACAACACCATAGCAACCTTCTCAATTACCCTAGCAATAACCTAGCAACCACTACCATAGCAACCTCTATGTTTAGCAAAATACCTGTAGAAAGCCTCATATATTCCTACTAATGTAACGGTCATTGATAATTAGTATATTGCTGCCAATTGTCCTCTGTACCGATATAGCCACCCGCTGCAGTAGACCATAGGATGTGAGAATGCGCTCCACAACACAGCTGTAAATGGAAGCAAGGACTGAGGTGTCCAGGCCAGCATGCTTCATCTCCTTCAGGAAGTGGACAAACAAGGCCTTGTTTACATGCTGGCTGAGCTCCTTTGTGTAGGTCTTCTGTTGGAGTCATATAATGAAAAAATCCATATAATGCAACCCATACATCAGGATATCAGGAGCAAGGATCTGTGAAAACATAAGTAGATGGGAGAAATTTAAGATATGTTTAGAGAACATTGCAAGACCATCCCTAAATAAAATATCTGGACACCTTTACTTTTATCACTACTGCATTTCACAGATATGTATATTGGTGAGACAAGGGTAAAACTGTTCTGGGTAAATATTCAAATACTACAATACTATAAAATATAACTCCACAACTTCAGGTCTCCACACTGTAGTTTTGTAGGAATATCTGTAGTTCATATTCAGGAAAATACTGTACTTTGGACATTACAGTTTTTTCTGAATGCTTAAACACATTTTTTGTAACTATGGCTTTTTTTTGCAAAACTCTACACACAAATGGCAAAACCACTCACTGAGTTCGCAAAACTAAAAGCACAAATACTGCTTTGCACTCAGTTTGCAATTTTGTAACACACACTTTGCACAACTGTAGGCACAATGGCTATTATTTACACTATTTTGCCAACTCTCTGGCACACTTTCTCATGTGAAAACTGTTTTAGATAATTAGTTCACTTTGCAATCAGCCTAAGCACTATAAATAAGCCACAGGTAATGTACAATGGGTACGATGGAGTGAGCAGGAAGAGTGAGAAGAGAAAAAAACAGACAAAAAAAAGTCTACATGTGGGGATATTGTCATGTCAGGCCTGGATACATCATTCCAGAATATATTTTTCCCGGTGCCTTGGACTAGGACATTGCATGTGATGTAGACAGAATTTTGAGAGAGACGACCCGATGTAGACTGATTTGTTTTGTCTCAGTGAAATGCTATTTTGTGTCTTGACTTGGAAAAACACACTTGTGTTTGTTTTGATGTGTGTAAATAAACACTAATACTTGAAGTTGGGATCCCTGTATGTTTACAGAACTATGACAAAAGTATGACCTCAAACTGACATAGTCTACCTTGTGCACAGAGAAAGCAAAAGCCAGATGTGTTTTTTATTCATACCATCAGTGTGTTGTTGGCACATTGTGTGCTTACTATTGTGATGGCTTGTGTTTACTGTTAGATACGAAAACACCATTTTTACGAAGGTGTGAAGAGTTAAGCAAGGTGTGTTAGCTTTTGCAAGAGAACTACAATGTTTTGCTGATTGGGTGAGAGGTTTTGCCATTTGTGTGTAGAGTTTTGCAAAAAAAGCCATAGTTACAAAAAATGTGCTTAAGCAATCAGAAAAAACTGTAAAAGCTGCATTGCACTACGTACTACTGCATCGCACACTGCAGAAATGCAATATTTTGGACACAGAAATGCTGTTGTATTCCTTGTTATTTCAGAAAAAGGGTAGTAGCCTATAACAGCATGTTTTGTCCCATTAGTTACCCAGACTCAAAGAAACAATAGCTTATAATGTGATATTGGGCTTTCAGAAAATATATGGCCTTATGATATGTCAAAGTCAGTAGGAAGGTGGGACATGTGTTATAGCACAATTTCTAAAACTATTGATTCTTATAGCAAAACCACTCACTGAGTTCGCAAAACTAAAAGCACAAACACTGTTTTCACTCAGTTTGCAATTTTGTAACACACACTTTGCACAACTGTAGGCACAATTCTCTGCACAGCACTCTTTTTGCGGAACTGTAAACACAACTCATGCTTTACACTCAATTTCCAAATGATCAACACACTCCTAGCAAATCTATACACATCTATGGCTATTATTTTCACTATTTTGCCAACTCTCTGGCACACTTTCTCATGTGAAAACTGTTTTAGATAATTTGTTCACTTTGCAATCAGCCTAAGCACTATAAATAAGCCACAGGTAATGTACAATAAGTACAATGGAGGGAGCAGGAAAAGTGAGAAGAGTAAGAATTAGAGGAGGCCGAAGAATAGGACGTGGAGGTGAAGAAGTAGGAATAAGAAGAGGACGCGGAGGTGAAGAAGTGAGAGGGAGAGGATGACAAGGACAATGAGGTGAAGTTAAAGGAAGAGGACAAGGAGGAGCAAGAGGAGGACGAGGAGGGGGAAAAGGAAGGGTAAGAAGAGAAAGAAATAGCTATTTGTGTGTAGAGTTTTGCAAAAAAAGCCATATTTACAAAAAATGTGCTTAAGCAATCAGAAAAATCTGTAAGCACATTTTTTGTAACTATGGCTTTTTTTTTGCAAAACTCTTCTCTTAAAAAAGCTAACACACCTTGCTTAACTCTTCACACCTTCGTAAAAATGGTGTTTTCGTATCAAACAGTAAACACAAGCCATCACAATAATAAGCACACAATGTGCCAACTACACACTGATGGTCTGAATAAAAAACACATCTGGCTTTTGCTTTAGGTAGACTACGTCAGTTTGAGGTCATACTTTTGTCATCGTTCTGTAAACATACAGGGATCCAAACTTCAAGTATTGGTGTTTATTTACACACATCAGAACAAATAAAAGTGTGTTTTTCCAAGTCAAAACACAAAATAGCAATTTCACTGAGACAAAACAAATCAGTCTACATTGGGTCGTCTCACTCAAAATTCCGTCTACATCACATGCAATGTCCTAGTCCAAGGCACTGGGAAAAATATATTCTGGAATGATGTATCCAGGCCTGACATGACAATATCCCCACATCTAGACTGTTTTTTTGTCTGTAAAAGGGCTATTTCTTTCTCTTCTCACTCTTCCTGCTCCCTCCATTGTACCCATTGTACATTACCTGTGGCTTATTTATAGTGCTTAGGCTGATTGCAAAGTGAACTAATTATCTCAAACAGTTTTCACATGAGAAAGTGTGCCAGAGAGTTGGCAAAATAGTGTATATACTCTACACACCGGGAAAAATATATTCTGGAATGACGTATCCAGGCCTGACATGACAGTATCCCCACATGTACACTGTTTTTTTGTCTGTTTTTTTCTCTTCTCACTCTTCCTGCTCACTCCATCATACCCATTGTACATTACCTGTGGCTTATTTATAGTGCTTAGGCTGATTGCAAAGTGAACTAATTATCTAAAACAGTTTTCACATGAGAAAGTGTGCCAGAAAGTTGGCAAAATAGTGTAAATAATAGCCATTGTGCCTACAGTTGTGCAAAGTGTGTGTTACAAAATTGCAAACTGAATGCAAAGCAGTGTTTGTGCTTTTAGTTTTGCGAACTCAGTGAGTGGTTTTGCCATTTGTGTGTAGTTTTGCAAAAAAAGCCATAGTTACAAAAAATGTGTTTAAGCATTCAGAAAAAACTGTAATAGTTTTAGAAATTGTGCTATAAGAATCACAGTTGTGTTTAAGCATTCAGAAAAAAACTGTAACACCTCTGTTTATCTGAAAGACTTCAATGATTCACTTTTATTAATTTGACAAGATAATTGTATAGGCTACATTAGGTACATTATAGGCTACGTTATCTTATATCATCTTATTTATGCTATGATATGTTCTATGTGTCTATTTCAGATAGACAGATCGTTAGATGTGCTATCAATATAGGCCTACCGTAAAAGTACCCTATGTAAAAAAAATAGGAAGCTGACGTCAGGAACAATGGATTGCATGCTATTATTGGTTAGGCTAGACATAGCAATGTTAACTGACTGACTGACTGCTTTATGGCCTAATATGACAGTGCTAAAAAGCGTGCTAACTCACAAAATGAGAGAAATAATTCATGCTAACTTTCCTAATGATGAAAACTGCTCAGACAACAGAGATTTCATAAAAAGTATTTACTTATTTAGTAATAGTTTAAATGCCGTAATGGTTTACTTACTTTTCAATGATGAGGCAAGCGAAAGAAAGAAGTAGGCCTAATGTTGCATTTTCACTCGGCAGCGTAGTCCCGAATTAAACTCATCGGCTCCACCTTCTGACTTTTTGACGAAACATCATCTAGTAAAAAATGCGATATGGGTTTTGCAGATAACAATAACAATCATAATAACGACAAATAGCCTAATAATAGGCTAATAACAACCCTAGCACTAATAATAGGTTAAATAATTTGAACAGAATAATAGGCCTAGCAATAGGTCTAGCAAATAATCAAACATTAACAACAACAACAATAAACACAAACAGTTCAAGGAAGATATAGGCTGCTAACTAGTTATGAACGAGTGCCCATTTAGACCTGCCATTCCTGTAGAAATGCCGTGGCCCAATTAGTCTACATGCCCGCGGGTATGCTTTATAAGCAGGATTATCATCATCCCAGCTAAGCAGTAAATAATGAATACTAATATTACATTGTAATAGGCCAGACAGGGCGAACCGGACTCCGACGCGCCTACTGATCAACCGTCTGCCTTCACTTTTGAATGAAAATCGCGCCTATTGCCTAATGCACATTAGGCCTAATTATGACCGCCGCGCAGCGAAGTCATATAGGTTTAGTCAGATTTTTTTTTTTTTTTTTTTCGCATGCCCAGATTTCCGTCAATGATTCCCGGGACACTGAAAGACCGGGGTACACGAAACTTGGTGGGCATGTAACCCCACATGGATAGCATGGAACCATCGTTTTTCGTTTTGATCTGTAGCCCCCCCCCCCGCTGGACTGGACCCCCGAAAGGAGGGTAGGGCAGACACAGTTTTCTGTGAATATCTCGAAAACCGTAGGGGGACCATTTTTTTTTGTATGTTGATCTCAAGGGGCCATGTCAACCCATTCCATAACCACTCATTTCATGTATAGCGCCACCTAGTTAAACACAAAAAAGTAAAAATGAGGTGTTGTAATTGAAGGTATCTGTGACCTAACATAGTCAAAACTGCACGAAATTGGAAGTGTAGGATCATTATGACACCCTCTGTATGCACGCCAAGTTTTGTGGAATTCTGTTCATGGGGGGCCACACAATAAATTAATTTATGTTACTATACAACAACTGGCCTGTAGGTGGCCGGAGACAGTTTTCTGTGAATATCTCGAGAACCGTAGGGCCTAGGAGGTCCACCTTTTTTATGTATGTTGGTCTTAAGGGGGCATGTCAACCCATCCCATTACCACTTATTTCATGTATAGCGCCACCTAGTTAAAAATTAAAAAGCAAAAAATTAGGTATTTTCATCACAATATCTCTGGCTGACAAGGTCAAAACTGCACGAAATTAAAAGTGTAGGATCATTATGACACCCTCCGAATGCATGCCAAGATTTGTGTACTTTCGTTCATGGGGGGCCTTACAATAAAATAATTTATGTGTACATTTAGTGACGTACACCAACAAGGATTCCCGGGACACTGAAAGACCGGGGTACACAAAACTTGGTGGGCATGTACCCCCACATGGATAGCATGGAACCGTCATTTTTCGTTTTGATCTGCAGCCCCCCCGCTGCACTGGACCCCCCGAAAGGAGGGTAGGGCAGACACAGTTCTCTGTGAATATCTTGAGAACTGTAGGGCCTAGGATGACCATTTTTTTCCGTATGTTTGCCTCCAGGGGTCATGTTAACCCATTTCATGTGCACACATGTGCACAAACAGATACACACACACACATACATTCACAGTAATGTCACAGGCACAAACACAAGCATGCACGCACACACACACACTCTCTCTCACACACACACACACACACACACACACACACACACACACACACACACACACACATAACACAAACAATCAAGAATTTCTCAGAATTATAAACAGGCAAGATGGAGGTGGGGTTGTATAAAATGAATTTTACATGTGAAATCTATGAACTAATCATGTTTTGGTACTTGTTGTCTAGCAGATACCAGTGAGAATTGAGTGTGGATAATGCAATTTAGTGAGACAGTTAGAATCATATAGGCCTTTCAGCGTGATTTCTTTTTGTGGAAAAAATGTGCTGGACTGGGCGGCGGTCATATTTTGTACCGCTCTGCGGTACATCTAGTTATGTAAGGGATAATGTATAGAACGCCGGTCATTCCGACAGGGCGAACCACGCCTAATGCACATTAAAAGGGATAATGTATATTATCATTTTATTAACAAATAGTTCGCAACACACGCTGAACTTGAATCAAACACAACCGTTTGCCTTCACTTTTGAATGAAAATCCACTGACAGCGGTCATTAGACGAAAATAATTACCTAGAACTTTGGGAAATCCCATTCAAGTCAATGGAGCGTTCTACTGAACCGCCTATAATTAACGTGCAGTAGGCCTAGGCTAAGCAGAATTTAGGCATGCATGGATGCATGTGACATTTTACAGCCGGGGCTATTCGAAGTGTCAGTTTATTGCACATAATGTTTAGTCATTTTGAATAATTTCCACATTTTGAATAACCACTTACCCGTGTTAGTTGGCTTGTTGTTGCAAATTCCGCGGAATCATTTTATGCAAACTGCATGGAGTCTTTATTGTTGATAATCATCAATGATTATCATGATAATGATAATCCATGATAATCATCAAAACATCCTTGGCCCGTGAGTCTGTACTGCCAAAACTTAGATTACCCCAGTGCGTGGCTACAAGCCAACATGTTCTTCCTTTACCAACGATATTTTGCATTACATCCAAACAACAGACTGCATTGCACTTGCGAGCCTAGATACTACTTTCAAATAATACATTTATTCCAGTCCAAAGACATTTTGCTCCTTTTTTATTTGTATTTATGTTTTAACTCACAGCAGCCTGCAGTGCACATCGTCGTGGTCCTGGCTTCATCAGTCACTGTGGGCGTGGCCAGGCGTCCTGGCTCATAATTACGTGGAAATCATACGGAATGTAGTGCACTACTTTTAGTAGCTTTTCGTACGAAAGTTTAATGAGAACAGCCTGGTCTATTTGCTCATAGACGCACAACTTCATAAACTGGGAAAAGGGTTGTTAACGTTAAACTCAAAATGTAGGCCTATGTGCTACATAATTCAGCATGTATGTCTGCATACATGCTGAATTATGTAGCACATACATTTTGAGTTTAATGTTAATGTAGGCTATAACGTTACAAACTAGGGAAGGGATTTTATCAAATTCATGTTAGCTGATGTGATGCTTGGTGTAACGTTAGCAAAGTCGCTGTTCTTAGCTTCTAGCTTAGCCTACAATGCGCATTTCTTCAGATAACTGTCATTACGTGATGCATGTAACATGCTCTAAATAGGCAGTGGTTTATTTAACGTAGTCACGTACTTATTATCTGTTTTATTTTCAGAAACACACACACGGCCGAATTGGGACTGAACCGACATTTGGAGCTGAATACGATGCAATAAAACTAGAGAAATGTTAAAAACAGACCACGTAGCATTTGTTTAAGGTTGTCTAGCAACATAAGTGACTACTTAATTTGTAAAGCAAAACGATCTAGCTCTACATTGCAGAAGAATGAAGGATACTGCTTCTTCATGACTTGTTTAAATGTCATTGTAATTTATTTGACGCATGCTCGCGTTTAAAAGTGTCACGCATAGCTGTCCCTGATGTTACAGCAGCTCCTTGTGGAAACAGCAAAGAGTGCACATATCCGATGAGATTTCTGACGAGGAGCAAGCTCTCTGCCTCACCAGAGCCTTACTGTTTATTAATAAAACAATGATATAGAATAGAAACATCTGGAATCTATTTATTTCATCTTAAAGTTGGCTACAAAGAGCATTCAGAGAAAACGATACATTTTTCTTTATCTGCAATGTTCCAGGAAGATAGGCTTACATTTATAGGCTGTCCCTGTTTGATCACAGGTCCAAGAAAACGAGTGGATATAACGTCAATGCATTCTAGTTATGTTTCATGTACTTTATTTCATGTTGAGTTTTGCTTCCCAGCATGCATTGCGATTCATTTAGTATTTTTGGCTATTATTAGTTTTTAATATTTTGAAACAATATGGTTTGAACAATTTATCTTAGGCTAGCCTAGGCCTACTCTGATTATGTTTTAAACAATATGCTACGGGATATGCCCATTAAAACGTCGTATTAGTTTATTAAGAAAATTACACCGTAGATGTGAAAGCAGCACATCCTAGCCCGGTATAAATATCCATGTCTACTCATCATTAGTGTAATGCATTCGGAGGACGTGATTTCATACATGCGTGAAGATATGAGGTGAGTGAAGTTGATTGTGTAGTTGTAGAAAAAGTCGTTAATGCGTGCTCATGTTCCTTCTCTCCTAGCAACGCTGAGACTTACAGGATGTAATAGCCTACCATACTAAATCGCGCTTCATGTTTTTTTTTTTTTTTACCATCGCGGAAATATAAACGTCGCGCGCATAACGTCGCGGTGACCATTACAGGACGTCCCTCACGTCTTTTAGACCTCCCGAACAGAGGTCCACGGGACGTAAAGGGAACCCTACACAATGTCGAGGAGGTGACGTTCGCCAGGGGACCTTTAGGGGACGTCGCCAGGACTTTATTTTGTTTACTGGGATAACACTGTCATGACACATGAACCCTAACCCTAACTTTTAACCCTAATCCTAACCCTAATTTGTAATGACAAAAACTGAGTGACACTTAATAACAAAAGTGTTATGTCATAAAGTTTATGACACATTCATGACAGTGTCACGTCACTCTTATGTCGGCACTGTCAAATAAAGTGTAACCGTGTAATATGTAAGGGATAATGTAGCCTATTATCAGCGAAAGGGGTTACAAATACTTCGTTACTGTACTTAAGTAAATTTTCCACGTATTTGTACTTTACTTAAGTAAAATTTATAGTGCATACTTTTGACTTTTACTTCGTTACATTTTACAGCAATTATCTGTACATTTCTACAACACCATCGTTCCTTTTTCACTGTAAAAAATGACACTACATCTTACTGCAGTAACACAAGTATACTTTACTTACTATAGGCTGACCTAGTGTTCACACTAGAGCATAGCTGCCAACTCTCACGCATTGACCGTGAGACACACGCATTTGATTAGTTTCACACACTCACACGCCACACCCACGATTTCTCACGCTGAAGTGTCAACCCGGTCGGTCAGGTGCCTGAAAAATGAGTTTAGCCTATAGATCTACCTGTTGAGCCACGGTTATGCTTTCAGAGACGGTGAGAGGGTTCAAGAGCACCCCCTGTCTGTGGAATTTTCTAAATTTTCTCTCATTTGCGATGCTACTTCAGAAGCCATCCCAGGCGCATTCCCCCGGCTTCAGGTAGGCCTATGCTTTGAGTATTTTTCACGCTGAAGTGTCAACGTGGTAGGTCAAATACCTGGCAGATGAGGTTCAACTAAACTAAACCTATACATGATATCACACATCATGTGAACGAGCGGAATCTAAGCTTTCCAATGATATTAGCGCCAAGTTGCTGTGATAAATGGTTCGCGAGAAAATTATCATTGAACCGACGTGCAATTTAGGCTAATCATATTTGCATTTTGCACACAGTGCACACCCATTACTCTCGGTTGTAATATCTCACTAACCCTTCACACAACATGTGGCAAACCTAATATCACAATAAACAGCAAACCGTACCGAATACGAGGATTTAAAGCATGCCTCTGTTTTTGAAATTGCAACACATTTCTACATAGCCTCATTGGGGCGAAATTATAATGTATTCTAATGTAAACTATTTGTCAGTAGGCCTACATACATTTTTGTAAATTGCTCAGTAGATTATCCCACTATCATGGTTCTTATATTGTCAGGTTCCAGCCAATCCCTACACAGATAAATGAATATATTTATATTGCCATGCTTTCTAGTGACATTAATGCAAAAATATAAAGAAAATCAAATAAGGAGACACAAATATTGATATAAAGCCTGACATAAGCCATATGCAAACATTCACATCATGCAGATATGGGTACATCCTGAAAAAGGAATAGCCTGTAGGCTATGGCCATTACAATGACCAATATATTATCTTAAATGAACTAGCTGAAAAACACAGGTGACCACTTCTGCATAATTTCATGGAGTGCTGAACATTTCTGAACTGTGAAATGGACCATATGTTTTTGTGGTTGTGAACTTATTGCAATATCACCATAACTATTCCACCTGTGTATGCATGGTTATAATTCTGAAGTGCAAAATAGCTTAGGCTACAGCACAAATATTTCCATAAAAATAAGCAAGTCTGACCTCTGAATTTATTTTTAAAAGTGCACCAGATTGATGCATTTAAAAGTTAAAATATACAAACATTTCTTAAATTCTTACAAAACACCCACCCACTTTTTAAAATTGTTAGTTTGGACCCCCCCACTATTGTCGTGCGAAATACCAGTGCTGTTTGTACGCCAAATAAATAATAACCTATAGGTTTATGTAAAACTCCCCATTAACAGCATCACGTCACTAACCACAGCTAGACTGCACAATGGTAGGCCTTCAAAAGCATGACATTTTCGCTTTAGTTTGATATTGAATTTACTGTATCCGCTTTCATGCGTTCATTGAACGTCCGCAGTGCTGTAATGGAAACCTTATTGCGTAGCCAAGTAGCCTATATATTGAGTTATTTTTAAATTATGCATGATTTACTTTTTATTAATTTCGTAGGCTGGCTTTATTTTGTTATATAGAAGTATCTAAATAACCTGGTAAAATGTACCAGAATTCAGGAAATTGCATCTAGTCCAAAAAAAAAATTCTGGGGGAGGACCCCCATACCCCCCACTGAAATGTCCCACCCACTTTCAGAATGCCTCCATCGCCCATGGTCCTATTAGGCTAGATCCCTTTGATACCAATGTTAATTTAACTCTGGGACCCTGGTCCCTACACCTGAGAACCAATGTACTTTTTTTTTTACTGTACGGTATAATGCTGAACGAGCCAAACAAACATTTCCGCAGCAAAATTTTGGTTGGCCCCACCAAATCTCACTCCAAGGTTTTTTGAAAAGTTGGCAGCCCTGCTAGAGTAACATTAGTAATGTGCCGAACTTGCAACAATGGGGTCTAAAACTTGAGATACACGAGGAAGCTTCACAACTCAGACCTGAGTAAACTGGACTCACGCAGTGCACACGCGCACAGTTAGCAGAGGGAGCATTCTGGATTCCACAGCCAACGGTCGGCAGTGTTACGGTGTGGCTGACTTTTGGGATGGGAGTGTAACGCAGCTTCACCAGTGACTTGCTCTGTCCGGTAAGTTTACAGTATGTATTAATGTGTCAAATGTTTACAGTATAGGTTGAACTAACAGCATTTGTGCAAAACTGTACATTCGGTTTCATTAACAGCTGGGGTAATGTTAAGTTCAACTTGCTATGTGGCCGATATATGCGCTAGCTGCTAACAGTTTGCAGCTAACTGATAGCAGCTATGCGAGTTAACACCAAAGATCTTTGTTAACACTGCCTCAGACCATGCAGAGCAGAAAACAAATATTCTAGGTATTCAAGCCCTTTGATATTTTTTATGTTATCGAAGTTATGAGGAAGTGGTGGCGCCTGGGGTCTAGAACTAGGCTGTATAAATTTGCCAATAGCAGTTGTCTTCATGAGCTCTCTTAATGAAGTTTAGTTCTAACGTTAGCCATTTCTCATGAGAAACGCTTGCTAGCATGCTAAGTTGATTCAAAACGTGTAAAGATTAAACTGTGTATGGTTTACGTCGATATTCCTACTGTATTGATAAAACAATTAGGATAATTGGACTCATAACCTTACTGACTGAGAAAGCCATGGTCTTTTATCTAAAATCTTTCGTTGTGATTTAGCAAGAGGACTTAGGTTGCAGTGTGTGGAATTTGAACGAATGTGCCATTATTGAGGTGCAAAATGGCATCCATATAATTCCAACGTATGATTGACATTTTAAATTCTATTGTGATAAATGTACTAGGCCTGAAGCAATAGAGAAAATTAAGTTGCCAAATCATAATATTTTTAGCTTAACAGTATTAATTAGGTCTCTGGAGAAATAATTTAAATTAACATTTAATGTGATAAACTTAATCAGCTGTTAAACATGGCCAATAGATGCATATTGATAATAATTTTGCCCTCTTTTTCTTTTTGCAGTTGGAAAACTGAAAATGCAGAGCAATGAACTGGACATGTAAGTTGTGCTTGTTTGGATGTGAAAGTCAGAGGTCAGTTGCTCAAACACTACTGATTGAAACATGGAGGTCACACCAGAATACGACCGAAAAAAACTGCAGAGGGTGGTGAAAACTGGCCAACGCATCACCGGTTCCTCACTCCCCTCCATCAAGGCCATCCAGGGCAAGTGATGCTTGCGTAAGGCGCGCAGCATCATCAAAGACTGTTCTCACCTCAACCACAGACTGTTCACCCCACTCCCCTCTGAGAGGCGTTACAGGTCTCTCTGCACCCAAACCAGCAGGTTCAGAGGAAACTTCTTTCCTGCGGCTGTCACCCTACTGAACTCTAGCTCTGCATCCCGGTGACAACCAACCAACTAAGCCCCCGCCCAATGCCTCCTTGCCTGTGCCTGTTGAGGTGTCCACCATGACCATGGAAACCTTGACGGGGGACACCCAACCCCCGCGGACAATTGCACTACCCTATTCCACCCATAGTGTTCTATTTATTTACAAATGTACATACTGTAATTACACTTATACATGGCATTTTCTACTGCTCTTCATACTATTCATCCTGCACATACACGTATTCTTACTACTGTTATAATATTACTGTTTCTGCACTACAGTACTGTTACCACACTGCACATAGCTGTATACTGTACATATATGTCTATATGGTTCATACCGAATATCCATATTTATTCTGCTAATACACTGCACATATTTATACCTAATTTATATTACTCTAAACCACCTTCTGTAAACCAACTGTATACTACTGTTTACACCGCATATTTCTTATACTGTCTATGCACCACCTGTCTTTGTATATCAGATTGCATTTTTCTGCTTTTTTTGCACTTCTAGTTAGATGCAAACTGCATTTTGTTGTCTTTGTACTTGTACTCTGCAAAATGACAATAAAGTTATCTAATCTAATAGTGCCAACTATTTGTGTATATTCTGCAAGTAAACTTTACTATCCAACATAAAGTACCCTTTACAACTTAAAGTAAGGGTAACTCATTTAACAGTAGTAAATACAACTTTGTTTCAAGTAAGCTTTACTTGAGGGCATGAAGTAAACTTTACTAGTTGGAAGTAAGTAACCAGAACTTTAAAGTCTTAAGTAAGGATAACTTCTTCTAAGTAAGCATTACTTGTAGACATCAAGTAAACATAACTTGGAAGAGAAAAGTTTTGTTTACTTAACTTATTTAAGGCAACGAGCTTCCACCCTTTTTTCAAGTAACCATTACTTATTATTTTTTACAGTGTACGATACATTTTATAATCAGTTTTTTTTTCTCTCTCTGACAAACACGTTTGTTTTACCGGGGGGTTGCTACCAAAGATTCTGGAGCGCTACGTGCATTCTTAGAAACATAAGCTTCTAGTCTATACCAGGCAAAGCGTGAGCTTGTAGCCATCTGCATTCGGTAGGCTATATTTACCAGACCCATGGCTACACTGTACATGCAACTGTGTGCTGTGCCTTTCTCTGTCTGTTATCTGCAGCGTTAGGGCCTCCTCTCCGATGAGATTGCTATCCGCGGATCAGCGAAGTTACAGGCTATGCCCATGCTTCTGTCACACGTCTGATCATTTGCGGCACAAATGAATGGTAGACTATTAATGAACCGGTGGCCGGAAAAAACGTAACATTTTCCAGATTAGGAAATATTCCTTAATTGTGTGTGATTAAATAAAGATGCATAGCCTACAATTGGGGGGTAGTAACGTGAGCGCTCATTCAATGTCTATGCGTCTGCGCAAGTGAAACTGAACTTAATCATAAAGACACCTTTCTCAGCAACTTTTCTGTTCAATCAGCATAATTGGCATTACGATCCACCCGACGTTTCCCTTGTCTACCCCGTTAAACTTCAGGCTCTCGTGTTTTGCTGAATGATATTACTCAGCAGATCACCCTAGTAGATAACCAGAATTACAGTCTCTAGAATTGTAGGTCAGAATGTAAACTGGGCCACAGATGGTAAGCACAATTGCATTAACTTAAAACTATCTAGTCGAGTATAACCTAAAACTATAGCTTAAAGGAACCGTATGTAAGAAAAATATTTCAATTAATCATAAAATGGCCCTGATATGTCACTAGACATTAAGAAATCATGTTCATTTCAAATACTTATATCACTGACAACAGTAGTCCGGCCAGGATATTGTCATTTAAAAAGTGAAGTTGCAGCCCTCAACTGATGTTGATGTTGTGTTTTGTCATGTCATGTTGTGTTTTGGCCTGATGCGCCACCCTCCACCTATCTACTAATCACGAAGTCAGTAGTGTTTCACATCAGGGTTGGCAACCTCGAGTCAGGGGGGAGGGGGAGGGGATACACCGCTCTTCAGTATTTTGAAAGTGATTGCAGTACCAGTTTTGGCCACAATCTTACATATGGTTCCTTTAATTAAAATGCCACAGCCCATACTGATTTTTCCTTTTAGAATATAGATATTAAGAGAATAAATCATTATGCAAATACTTTTACTTTTAATACTTAAAGTACATTTAAAAGCAGGTAGGCTATTTTTTACTTTTACTTAAGTAGGGTTGTCATTGTGGTACTTTTACTTTTACTAAAGTAAATATTTCTCTGTGTATTTGTACTTTTACTTAAGTACTGAGTTTCAGTACTTCCTCCACCACTGGCGAAAGGGGTTTTGCTTCGACCTGAAGGGACTTATTTTCTGATAATTACCGGCAGACAATACATTATCCCTCTTATTATACGGCTACTTGCCAAAACAAGAAAAGAAACTTAACACAATGGGTCTTTTAAAATGATTTTGCTACCGTTTCGTGTCTTCCAAAATAAAATAAATCGCCAGCGGTGATTATATACTTTGCTGGTGATTATGTAAGGGATAACGTCCGCCGAGGTGTCCTGTTATACGGAAATAATGGATGAGGGCCTCCACCCGATTAACACTTTACTTGACGGGTGAGTTCATAACACATTCATAGCAGCTGTCATAAACTGCACATAAAGCATTCATGACTGTTTCATGAGACATGACTCAACATTCATACCAAACCTTTAATGAATGTGGAAGACATAGCGACGACAACTTGTCAAAATAAAAGTCCAACAATCGCAAAGCAGCATTGCCGTTTTTCTCTCCAGCCTTTGTAAATATTTCATGAATATCTTATGAAGTCTACATCGAATGTCACTTTACTATACAAGTTGTGAAGTATTCGTAATCACTGAGTTTAACTCTGGTAGGTAAATAGCCTACATTCAGCTGACCCGTATTTGTGTAACCTGGAACGGTTGGACATTCCAAAGATGAGAAATCATCTGCAAATGATAGACCTACACCATAAAACAAATACATTTTTATGAAACAAAAATTATTTGCATGACCATGTTCTGTCTTTTTGGCACTGGAGTAGCCCATTGACTCAGATGTGACGTGATCAGGTAAGAGTTTTGGATCAAAAACGGCAATGCTGCTTTGCGTCGTTGTCGTCGTTCTGTTTTCCACATTCATGAAAGGTTTGGTATGAATGTTGAGTCATGTCTCATGAAACAGTCATGAATTATTTATGTGCAGTTTATGACAGCTGCTATTAATATATTATGAACTCACCCGTCAAGTAAAGTGTTACCATTAATTCTGTAGCCTATAACTGGACACACCTCGAAGGCTGTTATCCCGCGTATCACCCGGTTGCCACTGTAAAGCAAAGGAAACACGTGGTTACGTTTAAAAAGAAGCTCATTAGTTCAGTTATAACAGAGATAGCATGCAGTTAGCTTGTTTACAGTTGATTCCATTGTTGCAAAGCCTGCCTCCAGGCTCAACCGTTGTCCTACTATCGTTGTTATAGTTACCATTCATAAGCATTGATATGGAACGGCGATTAAACTTTTTTTTACCAGATCTACTTCATAGGTGTAGGCCTATATCACTTTTTAAACGACACCCTTTTCAACCTAGACCATGGTAGAAATAGATTTAACAGACCTCCGAACGTTGGGAAGGCACATTCATGTCAATGAAACTTTCAGCATTCTGAAGAGCCGTGTAATAAATCCTAATAAATCATGTACAGTAATATCAACTAAAGCAGCCAGGCAGCTACTGTGCTATACTCTGGGGGCATTATCATGGGGGCTCACAAACACGCTCCCAGCGTGTAACGCTGTAGCTGCCTGGCTGCAGCAACTCAAGCTAAGTAAAAGTAAAACCTTGTGTCCTTGGTGATCTATGTGAAAAAACGTCTGATTTCTCCTTTAAAGGAGAATTCCGGTGTGATATTGACCTAAAGTGTATTGAAACATGATACCGAGTGTGAACGTATGTCTCATAGCCCATCTCGGCTTGTCCCCTGCACTCCAAAATCTGGCGCTAGTTAGCCGATGCTACCAACAGCTTTTTCAATAGTGGTGCTTCGGCATCGGGCTAGCCATGCAAATAAATCACTGTTTTACACCCATTTACGAGGCTCAATGTATCTCCACACTTCATTGGTAGACTTCCGAGGGCCCTGACATTTAAAACGAGATATTGAGAACTTTGAAAAAGCACTGGTAGTTTACTTACAAGACGATTTATACAGGCAGTATCTTCACGAAGTTTAGCGATTCCAAAAATAATTCAGTGAAAATGCATGGATTCCAGTTTCTTCCGTTTCTGAATTATTTTTGGAATCTGATCCCTTATCATACCTGTTCATTCTTACTCGTTGCTCGACTTATCGTGACTAAATTCAAGATGGCTGCAAACGCTAAACTTCGTGAAGATACTGTCTGTATAAATCGTCTTGTAAGTAAACTACCAGTGCTTTTTCAAAGTTCTCAATGTCTCGTTTTAAATGTCAGGGCCCTCGGAAGTCTACCAATGAAGTGTGGAGATACATTGAGCCTCGTAAATGGGTGTAAAACAGTGATTTATTTGCATGGCTAGCCCGATGCCGAAGCACCACTATTGAAAAAGCTGTTGGTAGCATCGGCTAACTAGCGCCAGATTTTGGAGTGCAGGGGACAAGCCGAGATGGGCTATGAGACATACGTTCACACTCGGTATCATGTTTCAATACACTTTAGGTCAATATCACACCGGAATTCTCCTTTAAATCCTAAAGGAAGCTCATAATGTTGTGCAGTGTAATTGATCTTAATGGTCATAGTCTGACAGAATGCAATAAAAGATTTATAAGCACATGTTTGACATTACGTGAATTTATTCAGATCAAAACCATGCCACATGTTAATGGATACAGTATCTTAAATAGGGGAACTACACAGATCAAATCCTCGGTAGCCTATGTGGTTTATTATTATTGGAAGATTTTTTATGTTGGGAGGGTTAAGGTTTTATGAGATTCTTATGTGTTGCCATGAGACAAAAGTCCATTCCTCAAGTCCATTTCCTCACTTACATGTATCATGGGAGGTGACAGTTAAAGTAAAAAGTTTAAGTTCTGAACAGGAACACAACAGCAAGTCAGAATGTAAGTGTAGTGGTATGGTATATGGGGTCCCCTTCACTGTTCATAGACCAGTGTTGCTAAAATGTCCTGCAACCAATCCTATTACTATCTCAATTCCCAACACACGCATAAACACACAGACATAAGCACACGCGCGCGCGCACACACACGCACACACACACACACACACACATACATGGTCCTAATTCACAATTGTTCACATACAAAATACAAGACCAATGTGAGATAAATGTTATTTCAGACACATACAGGAAATGCTATGGGAACTAGTGTTAAAGTGTGGCACAGTATTGTTATTTTCTCTTTTTAATGAATAATAAATATGACAAATTGTATAAAAATATACACCTAGGCATCAGAGATGTATCAGGACTAGAGAGAGAGAGAAAGAGAGAGGAGGGAGAGAAAGAGAAAGCAAGAACGAGAGAGTAGGAGGTCGGGGTGTCGGAGGGGACGCGGCAGGTTTTTTTGTTTGTTTTTCTTATGGCTCTCTTCAGATCTCGCCCTCAAACGTGTGCAGGTAAGTCTTTAGGGTTAGGATGTCCGTGTACTCCAGCGCGGTGGCGCGGTAAAAGTCCAGGCCCGTGAGGATCTCGACATCGCGCACGCGTGCTGTGTGCATCTTTAGCACCTCCTCCACCCAGCGAGACTCCTCCTCGACACTCTGTAAAACACAGGGGTCACCAGTCATGTGAGTGATGTCAGAGGTCACATGTGCCGAGTGAAACACAGCCAAACCTCCACCTCCCAGCAATATAACATCACTATCCCAGTGGCAGGGCTCCGCCCCAGAACCTCACTGCCTACGTCCTCATGCATCCTTATTCCCTTGACACACCCATTCCAGCCAACTGCTTAATCATCTTCTGGGTATCCCCAGGGGCTGAAGTTCATTCTGTCAGGAACGTGCCATAATACCATCTCTTGAACTTACCTTGGCTTTTGAGAGACTCATTGAGCACCTGCACTTTCATAATCCATGATGGCATTCTGAAAGTAAACTTGATAACCAAATTTCATTTGCCAACATAATGATATTTGTGTTGAAAAAGTGAATGCACATCGAATCTACGTAGGAGCTTTGTGAGGTGCTGGTCACAGGATATGTGATATAAAAAACAGGGAGAGCGCGTACTCTGGTTGCACAGATGCCACATTGGTTTAATAAGAGATGTTTCAGCCTGTGGCCTTTCTCAAGTTTTACACCCCAAAAGTGAAAGAATACACTTAATATGGTGACCCAGGGGCATAATGATATACCATGGCAAAATGAGTTGTGTGTTAATGATATGCCATGGCATATCATTCATGCATGATACATTGATTTTTGGCCAGAACAAGTGGTCATTGAATCCAACTCCATTTACCAATAGTCAACAGCCAACAATTGCAAAAAGAAAGGCAGAATTAAAAAGAAAGAAAGGTAAAATTGAAAAAGAAAGCGAGGAAGAAATGTTTCTATAAAACAACCATTAACTCCCTCTGTTCCCTGTGTACCCTTGAATTTCCCCTGGGGATCAATAAAGTATCTATCTATCTATCTATCTATCTGTATCTGTCATGGGACGGCATGGAAATTATAACTGGCCTGAAGAAGAGCAGCAGCTCTGTGGAGGGGGACCTGGACAGGGCGAACCAGTTGAACCACTTCTACAACAGGTTTGACTGCCCTGCTCCAGCTCCAATGGGAGTGGTCTGTCCACCACCCCCTGCAGACTCAGGCACTGCACTTGTTTGCGTGCCCTATCCCCACCTCCCAGCCTCCCAGTCTCTCCAGCTCTGCATCCTGGTGACACCCAACGACCTAAACCATCACCACCTCACACCCAACGACCTAAACCATCACCACCTCACACCCAACGACCTAAACCATCACCACCTCAAACCCAACGACCTAAACCATCACCACCTCACACCCAACGACCTAAACCATCACCACCTCACACCCAACGACCTAAACCATCACCACCTCACACCCAACGACCTAAACCATCACCACCTCACACCCAACGACCTAAACCATCACCACCTCACACCCAACGACCTAAACCATCACCACCTCACACCCAACGACCTAAACCATCACCACCTCACGCTTTGCCCCCGCCTGACGCCTCCTTGCCTGTGCCTGCTGAGGCGTCCACGACTCTGGCAGCCTTGACAGGGACATCAAGGAGGTGGTCATCCCCAAGCCCCCACCCCCACACCCCCTCAATACCAGTGCAACACTCACCTCCACCATCACAGGCTATCGTACCCCCACCATCACTGGATATTGCACCCCTCCCCCACACGGCAATCACGAACAATGAGGCGACAGCGACCTCAGTCAACAGCCATCAGACACACAGATCAAACTGTAACGGGTCTGACGATACTGCATAGACCTATCGCTCTAACATCACATGTGATGAAGACAATGGAGCGACTCGTCTTAGGTATGCTCAGACCCCAGGTACGCCATGCACTAGACCCGTTACAGTTTGCATACCAGGAGAAAGTGGGCGTGGACGATGCCATCACTTATCTTCTACACAGGACACATTCTCACCTGGACAAGGGGAAAAGTGCTGTGAGAATCATGTTCTTTGATTTCTCAAGTGCTTTTAACACCATCCAACCCCTCAGACTGGGAGACAAGCTCTTGCAGATGGGTGTGGACGCTCACCTGGTAACCTGGATCACAGATTACCTGACGGAGCGACCACAGTTCGTCAGACTGAAGAACTGTCTCTCTGACACTGTGATCAGCAGCACCGGAGTGCCACAGGGAACTGTGCTCTCTCCAGTCCTGTTCACCTTGTACACATCTGACTTCTGCTACAACACTGAGTCATGCCACATGCAGAAGTTTTCTGACGATACTGCAATTGTGGGGTGTGTCAGGAACAGGCAGGAGGAGGAGTATAGAAGCCTGGTGGAGGACTTTGTGCAATGGTGCAAACTCAATCATCTCCAACTGAACACTTCAAAGACCAAGGAGATGGTGGTGGATTTCCGCAGGTCTAAGCCCACTCTGCTACCAGTCTCCATTGATGGGGTCAATATCGAGGTGGTAAGCACCTATAAGTACCTGGGTCTCCACCTGGACAATAAACTGGACTGGTCAGCCAACACTGACGCACTCTACAAAAAAAAGGGCAGAGCAGGCTGTACTTCCTGAGGAGGCCACGCTCCTTCAATGTGTGCAGCAAGCTCCTCAGGATGTTCTACCAGTCTGTTGTTGCCAGCGTCCTCTTCTATGCAGTGGTATGTTGGGGAGGAAGCACAAAGAAGAAGGATGCGGGGCGACTTGACAGGCTGGTAAGGAAAGCTGGCTCTGTAGTGGGAGCTGAACTGGAGTGCATCACTTCAATATCTGACAAAAGGACCCTGAACAAACTGATCAACATCTTGGACAATGAGTGTCATCCACTCCACAGCACTATTGTTAAGCAGAAGAGCCTGATCAGCTGGAGACTTCGCTCACTGCCTTGCACAACAGACAGACTGAGGAGGTCATTCATCCCCAGGGCCATTGAACTGTTCAATGCATCACTTAAGGGAAGAGGAGAAATAGACTTCTCCGCATAGTCTGTCTGCCTTTTCACCACCTCCATGTCTTGAACTGTCTGTCCACTAGCCACTTTACCATTGTCTTCTGCCTCACTGTTTGCGTGATGCACAACCCCTCCCTCCATGCCACAGCCAAACTGTGACTACACTTATACCTTTCTTAATATAGTTATTTATACATAGATATATTATAGACTTTATTCTTGCACTGTTGTACTGTTTGACTTACTCATTTGCACCATCACCATGACACTCATTCACAAAGAGCACCTTACCTTACCTTATGCACAGAGGACCACAGGCTCAGTCCCTGCTTCAGTCATTGCAAGCGCACCTGATTGATTAATCACCCACTATGTGGATACTGTTTTTTAGAATTGATTTAGATTAAGTTTTATTTAGTATAATTTGTATTTTAGTATATTCTTTATCTTCTACAGTCCTTATTGCTTAGTTGTGTTTTTTATATTATATACTTTTAATTACTTTTTCTGCTGTTAGTGAATGTGTGTGTGTCTGTATGCTACTGTGACCTTGAATTTCCCCTAGGGATCAATAAAGTATCTATCTATCTAGAGATATCTAATCTATCTCTATCTATCAGCTGTCTCCCATCAAAAGGTCAAAGGGAGACTGTTGATAAGAGCCACTCCTCGGTGACACAATTGACTGCCTGCACATACAGTATACATTACCCAGTAGCAAGCTAACTTTCAGGTAAACACAACACACAACTGTGTCCAATCAGAACTTCACACAACTGCTGTCTATTTATTGACTTTACACAACTGCTCTCTATTTATTGACTTTTTGCTTGTCATCATCAGAGATAATCACTAGATAAAGTTTTCTAGCTACATCAGACTTTGCAACCCAGAAGTTTGTGTCGCATAAGTTGAGCTGACATATTATGGGTATAGTGTATGCTGCTATTTGTTTTGTGTTGCCGTATTGCATAATAAGAGTATTGAATATGCTGCATACTCTCCACATGGTCTAGTTAGTATATAAGTATAGTTCAATAAGTATGTAAGGACATAACACATATATAGTATATTGTAAGATTATTGATCTTTTGCCCTACAAAATCTGTTTGAGTGAAACAAATTATTAACTGGAAGTTGAAACTACATTGGTGCCAGGCTCTCACAAGGAGGCTGAGTGATGTAAATTTGCCAAATGGTGTTCGGATGTTAATAAGGTTTCTATGTTGACACCAGACTCTCACCTGAAAGCTGGAGAGCCAATCGGCGACTAATTCAATTATAGAATGGGCCACAGAAAGAGGTCCGTCATGATTCAATTAACAATCAACATTTACAACCCCAAATCAGAAAAAGATAATATACAAAACAGAATGTGACAAGTCTCGTAAACTCATATTTAGCTGCAAAAAGGACATAGACAACATTATCCTTTAACCGACGTTCCCAGAACGTTCCCTAAAGGTATAGTTTTGTGCAACTTCCAGGGAACCTTTTGGGAATGTTCCCTGATGGTTATATTAAGGATACATTTTTTATCCTTTAACTGACGTTCCCAGAATGTTCCCTAAAGGTATAGTTTTATGCAACTGTCAGGGAACATTCCTAAAATGTTAGCCTATATAAGGATATTTTTTTTATCCTTTAACTGACGTTCCAAGAACATTCTCTAAAGGTATAGTTTAGCAACTGTCACGGAACCTCTTAGGAACGTTCCCTGAATATTGGTTGAAACAGTTTAGCTTTCTCTTGCTGATGTTTTGAATAATAACATAACGGGATATGCCCATTGAAAATGGTTTAGTTAGGCTAGTTTATTGTGATGAATAACATAACGGGATATGCCCATTGAAAATGGTTTAGTTAGGCTAGTTTATTGTGATCAGAATTGATTGTCCCTTGCATGTGCAACATACCCATGCTGTAGGCACTAATGCACCAGAACACAGTCATAGATGCTGGGGTTTGAACTGAGCACTATAACAAGTTGGGTAGTTGGATAGTTTAATAGTCCCTATAGCCCAGAGGAGTCCATGATTTCAAAAACAAAATGGCAAATGTTGATTGATCTCACCATGTTTCTCCACGTTACCTCAGTCCATTTTAAACAAGCTCAGGCCCAGATGAGACTGTGGTATTTCTGTATCACCTCTAAATACAATTCTTCTTTTGCATGGTAAGGTTTATACTAGCATCACTAGCATTTGTGAATTGAGTATCAACCTGTGCTCATCGCCAATGGTTATCAGAGGTTTACCTGAGCCCATACAATGATTTTCATTACAGAAATAGATCTGGTTTTAATGCAGTGCCATCTGAGGTCCAAAAGACCACAGCCATCCAATATTGTTTTTCAACTCTCTGAATATTTATGATATTAAATAATATGATTTACTGTAGATGATGAACTCCCCAAATACTTTGCAATTTCATGTTAAGAAGCATTATAATTATACTGTTTCATAATTTTTCTACACAGTATGAATACCTCTACATCTTTACTTCTACTGTAGTAGTGTGTGTATAAACTGTCTTCTAAATAAACTTTCAGCACACCACACATATAATGTTGCCAATACCTCGTTTTAAATGTTAAGAACCTAATTACACTGTTGACAAAGTATGGAGCTCTTGTTAGCCTCGTAGATGGGTTAAAAGAAGCGATTTATGTGCAGTAGAACCGATGCCCGGTTTGCTAGCGTTATTAGCGTTATGGAAGAATCGGTAAAAAATGGAATCTTCGGAATGCTTCGGGTCTGGATAGGGTCACCCCTCGTCCATGACTCTATCTTGTGGTCATACTTAACATACAGTATGTAAAACCCATTTAACACCGGATTTCCCCTTTAACTATACCCTTATAGCCGACCTGCACCAATCACATCGGTGTATCTGATGTAGGCGGGCCAGAGGCGAGCTAAACAGATGACGACAGTGCTGCAACATCACAGTCTGGAATCAGTCACTAAACATTGGTCGTAGTGTTATCCAATTGCGAGCAGTGATATTTTCAAATGCATGCTTGGTGCCGCCCCTCAAGTTTGGCCATTTTCATTACTCAATGCCAGACCCTTAAAGGAGAATTCCGGTGTGATATTGACCTAAAGTGTATTGAAACATGATACCGAGTGTGAACGTATGTCTCATAGCCCATCTCGGCTAGTCCCCTGCACTCCAAAATCTGGCGCTAGTTAGCCGATGCTACCAACAGCTTTTTCAATAGTGGTGCTTCGGCATCGGGCTAGCCATGCAAATAAATCACTGTTTTACACCCATTTACGAGGCTCAATGTATCTCCACACTTCATTGGTAGACTTCCGAGGGCCCTGACATTTAAAACGAGACATTGAGAACTTTGAAAAAGCACTGGTAGTTTACTTACAAGACGATTTATACAGACAGTATCTTCACGAAGTTTAGCGTTTGCAGCCATCTTGAATTTAGTCACGATAAGTCGAGCGACGAGTAAGAATGAACAGGTATGATAAGGGATCAGATTCCAAAAATAATTCAGTGGAAATGCATGGATTGGAAACTGGAAACTGGAATCCATGCATTTCCACTGAATTATTTTTGGAATCTCCTTTAGGAATTCTCCTTTAATCTTTTTTATTTGGGTCTGGACTTCCAGGCTAAACCAACTCTCATTTAAAGCCTGACCTGACTAAAGCCTATTCGTGGTGGTTACTGTTTCAAATTAGCACCACACATGTTAAAACTTCAAAGACCTTTAGCATTAAAAATCAGTTACTCCGAGGGCTTGGGTGCTTTCCAACATGTGTTTATGCTTAAGCCAGTTCTATCGAGTTGCGACTTGCTGAGGCTCATGTAAACATAAACAGCCATCTTAAGTTCTTATGTAACAGTTTTTTTCCATCAACTGAAACCCCAATGAAATGGCAATTTAGTGAGAAATATTTTAAACTGTTTATAGGCATAAGAGGACGTTAATAATAGTGAGATCAACATTTGCTAGACAGGGTCTGCACTCTGCACACAGGGTCTGGTCACACATGTGTGCACCATAATTGTATTTGCCATTTTGTTAAGTGGAAATCATATGTTTACTCAAGTTTTCCTAGGGCCATACTTGGGAGAACCCTAATGACATGACAGACAGTAATAGACAGAGAGGGGGGAACACATGCGAAAATGTATACAGTTTATGTGTGTGTATGTGTGTGTGTTTGTGTGCCTGTCTGTCTGTGTATGTGTGTGGGTGGGTGGGGTGGGGGTGCTGGTACTATCAATGAGGATTCCAGTGAGGTGTTTATTTTGGAGGTAGACTGCATCTTAAATTCTAGCAAGGAGGAGGCCTTTGAGACCAAGGTTATTAAAAAAACACTCCTAAACAATATCTCAGAGCAAGGCTGTAGGTGTAGTCTACTTGTTTTCATTTTTGGCAGCCTAGGAGACAATGCTATAGCATAGCGCTGTCATGGACTTTTCATGTGTCACGCCGTACAACCCCTCTTCTCTCCCCCTCCCTCCCTCTCTCTCTCAACTCTCTCCTACCTCTTCTCTCTGTCTTGCCATTCAACTCCCTCTTCTCCCCCCTCTCTCTCAACTCTCCCTCTCTTGCCTTTTCTCTCTTTAGTATAACACTATATAGTACCATTGATATACCATCATGACTTATAGTAATACTAATGTAACACCCACCAACGTAATAACTTCCCACCAACGTAATAAACCACCGACATAATTTTTTTTTTTCATTTTCATGAACTCTCATGGCTTTTAAGGACCCGTGGGAACCCAACTGACCGTTCATTTGCACTGACCGTTCATTTGGTTTATTTGGTTCATTTGCACAATGCTTGCCATGTTATACCTTTTAGCAACATTCAGACACACAAACATGATGCTGCATCTTAACACATGGAGGTAAAAGGTCAAGTGTTCCTGCTGTCCATAAAAGATAACAGGACTGTCCCATGCTTCAGTTGATTGCCGAGAGTCAGCCAGTCATCTTGAGCGATGCTTGCCTTAAATGGAAATACCTATGCCGAAGTTTTCTTGTGTGCCCAGTAAATATTCAGTTGAGCACTTGTGATGTGATTTTTCGTCCAGGTTGACAGAAAAAAATAACGATTGATTTAATAGTTAGGAGCATGTTCTTATCCACACAGCAACGTTCATGTCAGTTGACAAAAGACTATCAGGATCTAGTCTTTCGGGCCCCTTATGTCAACTTCAAGGCAGTGCTGCCTGGAAGGCGCTAGTGTTAATCAAGGGTTATGGTAAGGGTTATGTTTAGGGTTAAGGTTAGGGTTTGGTGCCTTGAAGCCGACGGTGGCATCACTGCCTTTTAGTCAACGGTGTGGGCCCAAAAGACCATCAATTGACTATCAGGAGAATGTTCTTAACCACACATGGTAATGTCAGTTGATGAAAGACTATCAGGCCTATTTCCTTATTATTTCTACTATTTCACGATTATGCTTTTTGGGGGTGTCTTGTAATGTGTAGCCTATAGTGTCGCCTGCATCTGTACAGAGACCTGTCTGTCTAGCTTTGCTTGGCTCCCAGTAAAGGTGATTATTAATAAGTAAAGGTAGAAAGTAAAGGGCGGGGGGTACAAAGCTTTATGGTCATGAGATTGGTTTAGATGGTGACAAGTGTTGACAACTATACCCTTACAATTGATAAAACAGATATCATTTCACTAAATCAGTGATTTATTACATTGATGTAAAGTTATTACATTATGTTTTTAACCTTCCAGCAACGTAATAACTTCCTGCAAACGTAATACTTATTGGGTTATTACATTGGTGGGAAATTACTACCTTGGTGGGAAGTTATTGCGTTGGTGGGTTTAAAATGTGCAGATTTTTATTGCGTTGGTGGTTTATTATGTTGGTGGGAAGTTATTACATTGGTGGGTGTTACATACTAACCCACTATATCTCTTTTCTTCCCCCTTACCTCACTTACTGCACCTATGACTGCCCTACCATTGCCTGTTGCTGTCCCCTTGCCTGGATTCCTGGCCCACGCAGCCTAGCGACCCACTACTTGCCCTATGACAACTCCTAATTCCTATCGACAATTAATTCCCTACACTGGACTATTTGAACTTTCTGACATTAAATAGGATTCATGCATTATCATACTGGATATGTAACCATCCTACCTCTTTGTAACATATACCTGAGGTGGCTTTAAACATCATGTTCTATTCTCTACACCTAACTAACCTATTCATTTATCATGTATACAGACCTTACTGCCCTGTAACTGACCCTACTGTAGGCAGATGGGTCAGGCCCTTGAGTCATGGATCTGCTCGAGGTTTCTTCCTATATGTATCTCTAATTCTGAGGAGTTTTTCCTCGCCCCTGTTACTCATGGGTTCTCGCTGAATGTTTAACACTATGTAAAGCGCCATGAGACATGTGTAATGTTTTGGCGCTCTATAAGTGAAATTAAACTGAAATTAAATTGAGACACACACAGGTTGGTCATAAGAAAACTGCAACAGCTTGTGATGGCCAAAAATAGGGCTAAAAAAGTCCTGTGCCATCTCTCTGCTATTATTAGCAGCCGCCACATAATGGAGACGTTATTACTTATACCCATAAGAACTGACTATGCTTATTGAGTGATATTGTGAAGACTGGCTGTATGCCACTGGTCCATGACTTTGTGTATGTATCTTTAATCTTTCAGTAAGGGTCACGTTGTCCAGATAGTTTATTAGCATTTGCATAATGTTTCGTTTGACAGTATGGCTCTGTTCTGGGAGCCCCCTGCCCATCCATGTGCAGCAAGATAAACCCCTAAAACAACCATACTGGCAAACTGACAGCCAACAGGAGGTGCAATTGTAGGATTAACTCCAAGCTTTAGGCATAAGGGGAGAGCAGCAGAACATCTCCAATTAACCATGCCAGGTAACCTCCAGCCATGGAGGGATTAGTTTGGCTAGCAATATGGCTATACATAGCAGAGTTCATAGGGCAACACAGCTGTTCTGGGAGCAGCAAGATAAACCTCCAAAACCACCATACCAGCAAACCTCCAGCCATGGAGGGATTGCTAAACAATTATTTTATTATTATTTTTAAAATTGTAAAAATGTATGCGCACATGAAAGTTTCATGTGAAAAGGTTTTGTGTGCGCACACGAAACTTTCATGTGCTCACGTGAAACTTTCATGTGCGCACATGAAAGTTTCACGTGAGCACATGAAACTAAACTTTAGATTTTTTTTTGCTCATGTCCCCTTAGGGGCTCCGTAAAGTACAAATGCAATAAAGGCAACAAGACCATCAGTTATGCCACAACTTCAAATGAATGAGCTAGCACACGCAAAGCACTCATGGCTTTTTGAGCATTAAGGATAGCTTGAGCTTCTGGATGGAGGTAGCTCATAGGCAACTGATACCCATCAACATTATGAGTGAGTGCTGACATTGTATGTATGACCTTTGTAAAATTCACCGTTATTTGACACATAAGGAGAAAGCCACCAACGCTATGTTTAAGGTAGGGCGGATTCATGTACCTTGAAGTTCATTACTGCCAGTAGTTTGCCAAAGGCTACAATCAACAAAATAGGCGAAAACCTGTTTCGTTGTTACACTGTAACTTGAAGAGAACTGTATCTTTACGAAAAAACTCAAATGATAATTCTAATAACTTTAAATTGAGGTAGTTCAAATTAAATTGCGACCACCTTGAACGTATAGAAGCTTCAAAGTTTCTGACACTTGTTAAACACTTTCTAAACTTTTTAAAGACTTTCTAAACAAACAAACAATTTACCCCCAGAGCTGCTCCATCAGCCCCAAAGTCAACAAGTTAGTCAAACAGTTTAAACGTAAATTTAAACCCAAATGAAAATGAGATCTACCAAAAAAGTATGGAAGTAATTGCTTACAGCCTGATGAAACGCTCTTTACAAAGTATAGTCAGAAATGTGCTATCTAACCATGTTTACTTGCAGAAAATCCAATGCCTTCCAAATGTAGCCTAATCCATCAGCGGCCGAATAAAGCCACAGCAGACGAGACTTCTCACAGGTAAAAGCAAGGCTTTGATCATCATTTGCAAAAAGGTTTGCAAAGAAAGTGGCAAGAGTATGCAGGCTAAGGCAACTTAAATTAGGTGCTCTAAATGATCTCCACCAATATAAGAACAAGTGATCAAGGACTCACATTACAGCTCTCATCGTTGTCTGGCCGGTGGGGCAGAATGAAGGAGAAGACCTTGAGTGGCCCCTCGCAGGTGTCTGCCGTCTGATTGACCTCGGCGCAGCTGGTGATAATGGCAAAATAGTGGGTTGGGACTGGCACCGCATCCCCTGCATGCCTGCTCCAAAAACACAGGCAAAAGACACTGACTCCCACTCTCACACCCTTCCCTTCCAGATATGAAATATGACTGTCTGCTGGACTGCATAAATGCTTTAGGATGATTTTAAAACCTCTCTCATTTTGGTCTTAAAAGCATAATTCAACCATTTACTATTGAGGATCTGTATCAGTCTTTGACTGATGGTAACGGCAGCATTCAGAACGTAATCCTGTTAAACATCATTTTGAAATATCATTGTACTTTCTATCTCACATGAATTATTTATTACCATGAAGTGACTATGAAGTGTGACAGTTTTAGACTAAATCTACAGTAATCTACATCAACTACACTCTGAACACTGGTGACATGACACATGACTGATATTTTCTGGTCAATCCCGCCATGATATGGAAATGGTGAAATCTTTGCTGCTCACTGTCTGATCTTCTCCACGGTGTCTCGGAGCCCATCATAGTCATGGTCAAAAATGGGTCCAGCAACGACATTCGCTCCATTCAAGTCCTCTGTGTAGCGCCTCAGCAAGGTGTCTTGGAAGTAGCTCCAGATTTCTGAAGGAGAGAGGAACAATAGGGTAAAGACTGCACAGGGTACATTATCTACCTCTGTGGGCATGAGTCTCATACAAATACATTCCTTGTTTGTGAAGAGATACAGGCCATGGGTATTAAGGGTGTCGTTACTCTATGGCTGCTTTGATAGGGACAACAAGGAGGTGGCTATCAAGGCAGTGGTCTCTGCAGATCACCAGCCCCTCACACTCTCCACCACCGATGTGTATGTGGCACTGAGCAGGACTAATGCACGTAATGCTGCTGGTCCTGATGGTATCCCCAGACGCGTAATCAGGGCCTGTGTTGTACAGCTGACTAAGGTTTGGACTGACATATTTAATCTGTCACTAGCCCAGGCGACTGTCACTAACCCAGTTGCACTCACGCCATCATTATGAAGTGTTTCGAGAGGCTGATCCTGGCCCATCTCAAGACCTGCTTACCACCCTCACTGGACCCCTTCCAATTCGCCTACATCAGAACAGGAGCACAGAGGATGCCATCTCTATGGCACTTCACTCTGCCCTGTCCCACCTTGACAATAGCAACACCTATGTGAGAATGCTGTTCATTGACTTTAGTACAGCATTCAACACCATCATCCCCTCCAAACTGATGACCAACTGGGTGAACTGGGCATCAATACCTCCCTCTGTAACTGGATTCTGGACTTCCTAACCAATAGTCTGTTAGGTTAGATAATCACACCTCCTCAACCATCACTGTGAACACCGCCGTACCACAGGGATGTGTACTGAGCCCTCTCCTCTACTCCCTCTTCACCTACGACTGTACACCTGTACATGGCTCTAAAACCATTGTCAAGTTTGCAGACGACACTATGGTGATTGGTCTCATCAGCAACAGCGATGAAACGGCCTACAGGGAGGAGGTCCAGCACCTAACATCGTGGTGCACTGACAACAACCTCGCTCTCAACACCAAAAAGACCAAAGAGCTCATTGTGGACTTCAGGAAGTCTAAAGCTGGCACACACACCCCCATTCTCATCAACGGGACTGAGGTGGAGCATGTCACCAACTTAAAGTTCCTGGGTGTCCACATTTCTGAGGACCTCTCAACACCTCTACCCTGATCAAGAAGGCTCACCAGCGTCTTTTCTTTCTGAGGAGACTAAAGAAGGTCCACCTGTCTCTCCAGATCCTGGTGAACTTCTACCGCTGCACCATCGCGAGCATCCTCACCAACTGTGTCACAGTTTGGTATGGCAACTGCTCTGTCCACGACCGAAAACTGAACTGAAAACTGCCCAATGCATCACCGGTTCCTCACTCCCCTCCGTCGAGGCCATCCAGGGCAAGCGATGCTTGCGAAAGGAGCACAGCATCATCAAAGACTATTCTCACCCCAACCACAGACTGTTCTCCCCACTACCCTCCGGGAGGCGTTACAGGTCTGGGATATTACGAACAAAAAGTGTTTCACTTTTACAACATGGCTGTAGGCTAAACGTTTATCATGGGCTACACATGGCCTGTGTGGGATCATAAAATACCGAGGCTAACGAAAGGTGGTAAAGTATCACCATTATTTTACTGCTTACTACTTGTCTACTTGTCACGTCACTACTTGTTATTAGGTCTTGTGTCTATCCGGAAAAGGTGCTCCAGTGGTCACTGCACATAAAGCAATCTATTGCTTGAGGCCTGGGAATTGCACTTGAAGTTACTCGGTTAGGCTGAGAGGGCTTACATTGTAGCATTTGTGTCTGTTTTGTGGCTGTCATACTTTTAAATGGCTTCGCAAGAAGTGTAAAGCACATAACCAACATTGCTGTCATCTTCTTTAAGAACCTCTCCAAATACGTCCCATAGACCTACTTTCCCGGAGGAGTGCTCAATTTCGGACAGCTTACGCACTACTGATACACACACACACACACACACACACTTTCCCCGCCCACCTCATAATGACACTTACATCAGTCTGTGAGAACCTCAGACATCACAATATGGACACCAGGAATAACCCAGACATGACAGTTACTAAAGCATGGATACTCACTCTTGAAGGCTTTGTACATTGGGGCGGTGTTGGTGATCAAAGATGCGTCATACTTGGCTTCTGGCGTGGTGGCAAATTCTGAGATTGCAGGCACAAACATCAGATTACCAAATCAGATTACTAAAACTGTAGTCATAACAGTCTAGGACACAATGACTAAATGTAAATGTATGTAAATGTATGTACACATGTATGTAAATGTATGTAAAAGTAAAGAATGTCTCTGCCAAAAACCTTCACAGTCACACATCCAAGTATTGTTTGGCAAAATTACAGATCTAAGAATGTAGTCAGCTTAGTTATTACGGGTACAGTGGATTCTCTCCCTCATTTCAATGTACAGTATATTATCAGTTTTTCTTTTATTGCTTTTATTCTACTTAAACCGCTTTAATTTGTTTTCAGTCTTAGGTGAGGTAAAAAAAAACAAAAAAAAAATGGGTGTGAGAGTGAGAGAGACAAAGCTCACAAAAAAAGCTTTGACACCATTAGACAATCAGATGTTCATTCTTTGACACCTTTAGATGATCAGTCTACAAACACTCCCACCCCCTAGGGCACACACGCATATGCATGAAGACATGAAAGACAATTATTTATGATGACAAATCCCACCCAGACTGACCTGGCGGGTAGAGGAAGCCATTGGAGAGCTCAGACTCTTGAGAATAGGTTGAGCATGCCTGGCTGTTGGCCTGTGGGATGCGGACATCTGCCCTCACACAGTCGCTGACAGGCAGCGGAAGGGGCGTACTATCTGTCTGAAAGGAAGCATGAATCACAAGCCATTAGTGCCGTGCAGATGGAAAGAGACTCAGACGGGCGTCTTTTTTTATTATGCGGTCGAAGCTCCATGACGAAGTGTTCAAATTTGGTCAATGACAAATAACCACTCATCAACTAATGATTAATTAAACATTTTATAATGTAACTCACTGACACCGAGCAACTCAATAGTATTACTCACTGACGCCAACCCTCAGCATGACCTCATCAACGGACAGCAATGCATGAGTTAAAAACACATCTATGCAATTCTCTGAAAGCCCAAAATGATGTCAGGAATATTATGATGTTACCCAGCCATGCCTCAGCTTTTTTGGCTCTTGGCTCAATCTGAGTCTGTGGAGGCGGCAGATGGAAACTGACAATGAGAGCTGTAAGCGTGCAGACCAATAGAGCCAGGGAAATGTGTTTAGGTAGAACAGAGAGAGAGAGAGAGACAGGGATAGAGATGGTGCTCAGATGCTCCTAAGGAGAATGGAAATTCTGATGTAGTTCTTCAGTTGTTGTAAATGTTTTTAGGAAGGGAAGTGCTTTGATAAACAAACTCTGGACTGCAAGGAAATACAGTTTCACAGAGCGATTTTTACATGTAATAAGCACAAGTCTCAATTGCACATAATACTTACAATAGGAGTGCAGTCTGAAGGGTAAAAAATGATTTCCTTTTTATACATATTAAATATTAAATATTTCCTGTTTTAAAATGTATTTAAAATATATGTAAGTTGTAAGTGATTTCTATATAGGAAAACATTACTCAAACTCAGTATCCATACAACATTATACTGTAAAACACATTCATAAAGGGTTACAAAGTAGTCATAATATTTTATATAAATCTATAACCATTCAAGAGTAGTTATGACTTCACTCGTAAAGTTTTACCATACTTTACTATAAACTTCTGTAGCTTGAACTACCAATGCATTATATAGCCTCTTTTACATCTTGACAATGGCAATGGGAAAAGTAGCTGTAATATGCACTGACATACTTCAAATTGTAAGGGCTTCTATAATAACATCATAACACTCTAGGAGTGCAGTTTATGTATTACTATGTCTAATCCTATAGACTTATGTCAGTCATTATGAGGCGTTGTAATGTTATATAGGTGCTGGATTCAAAGAATTACTTTGCAAATACATGTATAATTTCAAGTCCATTTGGAAACTTAAGATAACATTTGTAGACAAAACAATGAAATGTTTTTGCTGGCGGTTTGCGGCCGCTTATGCCGTTTCAAGGGAAGGCCATAAATATCCATTTGACTAATCCTTTACCAGCAGAGAACACATCCACAGCAGAAATAACAAAACTACAACCACAGGAATTGTTCATCTTATCAGTGGACTTTAAAATACTATTTTAAACAATAGATCCAGTTCTCTACTCGGTAGTGAGTACTACTACTCCATCTGCAGGTTGAAAGACACCAAAGAGACTTAATCGTGACTGGAACAGGCAGACAGGTGCTTCTCTTTTGTTTTTTTGTTTAACCGATAAGGGTGACCAAGGTGGCCTATCTGAGTCATTTATCAGCCATGTTTGTGTATTTAAATCTAGTTTATTCATAGGCTGTTGATTTGGCTTTCAAATGTGGACCTTTGTGCTGGACCAAATGAACTTCCACCTGATCAAGCAGGTGTGCTGGGCTATCACAGGTTCTCTTGTCAACCTAAAACCCAACATATTACCCAAAATATTACATAATGTGGGCAACAACAAAAAACAAATGCTTTTGACAAGTTCAGAGTTTTCTCACTTGAACTGTACTTGATGGGCTTTACAGTTTAGTCTTGTATGATTACTGGAGGTTATGATGATTAGTTAAGGTGTAAAAGTTATGAAGAAGCTTACCTGTTTAGGAATAGTGAATGATGTCCACAAAGGCATAGCTAGCTCCTCACTGTATCCACTAACAAAGTCACCATGGTATAGGAGAAAATATTTGGTTTCGAACATAGCAGCAGGGCGACCATAAGGTAGATGTATGCTGTCTGAGGAGAGGGCGAAGTCACTCAGAAAACACATTAATTACACACGTACATTTAAGTCACACTACAGCGGAAGTCTGTAAAGATAGTTAGATTGAAACTCACCATCAACTGCTGGACTGAATCTCTGGCTATTTTCCTCCACTTTGTTCTAGAAAACAGTATAATGTCATGCAACATACATCTGTGTAAAACAAATTCTAATTAAAGAGCTAATGATTCTTTGTGCAGTATATACTGTATCTAATCAGATTGCTACATACATTACCATTACTTTCTTATACAACCCCAAATCAAAAAAAGTTGGGATGTTGTGTAAAATGGGAATAAAAACAGAATGATCTGCAAATCTCGTAAACTCATATTTAGTTACCAAAAGGACACAGACAACATATCAAATGTTAAAAAAGACAAAGTTGACTACCAGTATTTCATGGAAAATGTATGTTAAATTTAAATTTGATACCACATTGGGACGGGGATAACAAAAGCACAGTGGTAAACATTCCCTTTCCCAACTTTTTTTGAAACATGTTGCTGACATGAAATTCAAAATTATCATATAATTTTACATGAAATAGTCAACATTTTCATTTTAAATGTTGTCTATGTCCTTTTTGCTGCTAAATGGCTTGTATATTATCACATTCTGTATTTATTTGGGGTTGTACTTAACTTTGATACATAGGCCTAACTGTCATGTTTTTGAGATCTCCCAGGCATGCATATTTGAAAATATGTTTAAATCAGTGGATATGGCAACCATTAAAAAAACAAACATTAAATTGTTTTATCAATGTATTTAAAAAAACATGGCTTGGACTAAAGTGGATTGAAGCACACATTTAAAAACAAGCAGTCCCTCATAAAGAGATTTATAATAAGAACACCTCCATCACCACCTACAGGTTGGTTGAGAGCCTTGCAGCTGAAATACGTGTGTGTGTGTGTGTGTGTGTGTGTGTGTGTGTGTGTGTGTGTGTGTGTGTGTGTGTGTGTGTGTATGGTGGGGGTGGTGGCAGAGAGAGAGAGAGAGAGAGAGAGAGAGAGAGAGAGAGAGAGAGAGAGAGAGAGATATTTTGCTTATGTTTGCTAATAGCCTACAAGTGTGTTCAAGAGTGTTTGATACGTACTGAAACACACTTTTACCACACTCACTGACCTCATCGTCACAGCTGCAGCCCAGGTCGTAAACGGCAGCGGAGGCAGGATCTAAGGTGGAAGGGGCAGTCACCTCCTCCGGCATAATGGGAGTGTGTGATGGGTTTCGTAAAATGGCATTTAGACTGCCATGAGTCCCATTGTTGGGTGCAGGAGTTAATCCAAGAAGATCTGGAAACACAGTACCATTGCGTCACTACCACAGGACAAATAATACTGACTTGTAAAAATGTTTGCGCAAAATTCTGGGGTTTTGTGGATGAATATGAGGTAACTGATGATAGGGTAAAAGACCAGTGCTAAGGCAAACAATAGAACAAGAGAACTTCACAAGGAAAAAACAATTCCGCTCACCACACATGACATTGTAGAGTTCAATGTTTTCAAAAACTGGCACCTTTGTCTTGAACTTGAAGCTAGGTCCATAGCCCATAAAGATTGTCTGTGGTTTGGAAAAAAGAAGTTTTAACATTTTCCAAGTTTACATTCACAAACAATGATTTTTTTATAAAATAGGTAGAGGAAAGAAAAACCAGTACCTGCATACTATTTATCTTATTATCAAAGCCGTGGTCTCCAAAAAACCCACATAATCCCTTTGGCTCTCGAAATTTGCTAAAAGGGAGAAAAAAGTGTCACCTATAATTAACTAATTATGGAAATAACGAGAATGAATTAAAATCATAATATATTTTCAATTTATTTAATGTATCATTACAACAAAAAGTTGCAATGATACAAATTCAATATGACCATGTTTACTTTATCTGTGTTAGCATTCACTTGTTCACTGGAGGTGCAGTGAATAACTACAGTATTAAGTGGTTATTCGCTATAGTGTACACACTGTATAATATTCATAGTGTGTACACTACATATACATAGTGTAGTGAATAATTCAATTAACAATGCATCTTTTGTCTACAGATGTTTTGGAGAACTGGGGCCTGTGTTTACAGAGCTGATCCCCAGAACCCTGTAGCACAGACCTGGCGATGTGCCATTTGCGCTCCATCAGGAGGTGCACGTCTTCGATTCTGCGGTTGTTGGCATAGTGAAGACGCTTGGGAAGGTGCTGTTTCAAGTAAGGCTTAAAGTGCTGGTTTGGCATCTTACACTGAGAACAAACAAAACAATACAAGTTCAGGTTGTGGTTGTGGTTTTTCCAGGGAAAGTTAAATAACTGTTATGCAGGCTGGATTTTATCCCTTATTTGCGGGCAACATACCGTGAGGTTTGCTACAATTTCCTTAGGATCATCTGGAAGAGTTTATAAACAAAAGTCATTAAATGAAATCAGTCATTAATCACCTCAACAAGAGAGCACTTGATTGTAAGTGATTGATTGTAGACTGCTAAGAGTAATTTAAAAATGATCACAGAACACCAACAGTGACAGTTTAGTAGTTATTTGAATGTGAACTGACATGGGGCTGTGCGGTTCTTTGGCCGCATTCTTCCAGAGGAGCCATGGATCAGATGGAAGTCATCCACATTAAGAGAGTAGGAGCTCAGGTACTCAGTCCGGTCACAGTGAGCCTCCTCCATCCCTTTTTGTTAGGGAAAACAGAAATGATCAGTGAGTCTACGTAGCCTTAATTAACAAGTAACGTTACAACTTGTATATGAGTTACACAAATGCTGCTGGCTTTGAAATAAAATATAATAAAAACAAACATTACTGATCTGTTTCATTACCACCAGCAGTGTGCCACGATCTGCCAAAGACCCTTTACATTATTAAGAACTTTCTTCAATTTGATCACAATACAAATATCCATCAGTGCATGGATAAACATTTAGCCAATCATTTGCAGCCATACCGTGATCTCCCACTAGCATGAAGTTGACACAGCGATGGAGGTTCATCTGCTTGAGGCCGTTCATCAGCTGCCCGATGATGTTATCGATCTCCCTAAGTGGATTATCCAGCTAAATTACACAAAAAAGGGAATGAATGACAGTCAGTTCCAGACCAGAGGTGAAGTATGTCAAGGTTTGGTGGTCAAAAAGTCTGGAGGTTGTGGTTAACTGTTCAATGCCCTATAACATTACAGTTTTTTCTGAATGCTTAAACACATTTTTTGTAACTATGGCTTTTTTTGCAAAACTCTACACACAAATGGCAAAACCACTCACTGAGTTCGCAAAACTAAAAGCACAAACACTGCTTTGCACTCAGTTTGCAATTTTTTAACACACACTTTGCACAACTGTAGGCACAATGGCTATTATTTACACTATTTTGCCAACTCTCTGGCACACTTTCTCATGTGAAAACTGTTTTAGATAATTAGTTCACTTTGCAATCAGCCTAAGCACTATAAATAAGCCACAGGTAATGTACAATGGGTACGATGGAGTGAGCAGGAAGAGTGAGAAGAGAAAAAAACAGACAAAAAAACAGTCTACATGTGGGGATATTGTCATGTCAGGCCTGGATACGTCATTCCAGAATATATTTTTCCCGGTGCCTTGGACTAGGACATTGCATGTGATGTAGACAGAATTTTGAGAGAGACGACCCGATGTAGACTGATTTGTTTTGTCTCAGTGAAATGCTATTTTGTGTTTTGACTTGGAAAAACACACTTGTGTTTGTTTTGATGTGTGTAAATAAACACTAATACTTGAAGTTGGGATCCCTGTTTGTTTACCCCCATGTTTACAGAACTATGACAAATGTATGACCTCAAACTGACATAGTCTACCTTGTGCACAGAGAAAGCAAAAGCCAGATGTGTTTTTTATTCATACCATCAGTGTGTTGTTGGCACATTGTGTGCTTACTATTGTGATGGCTTGTGTTTACTGTTAGATACGAAAACACCATTTTTACGAAGGTGTGAAGAGTTAAGCAAGGTGTGTTAGCTTTTGCAAGAGAACTACAATGTTTTGCTGATTGGGTCAGAGGTTTTGCCCTTTGTGTGTAGAGTTTTGCAAAAAAAGCCATAGTTACAAAAAATGTGCTTAAGCAATCAGAAAAAACTGTAAACTGGTGTGATATATACAGTATACTGTATGTCCCTTCTACCCTTATACATTTTCCCCTCTCAGCGGGCTACTCTTTGTTAGTAGATTGACGACATCAGGTTGTGTGTTTATATTCTATCTGCCTACATGATTCTGTGTGTGTTTGTGTGTGTTTGCGTGTGTGTGTGTGTGTGTGTGTGTGTGTGTGTGTGTGTGTGTACAGTATGTGTGTGTGTTTGAGTGTGTGTGTGTGTGTGTGTGTGTGTGTGTGTGTGTTTGTGTGTGTGTGTGTGTGTGTGTGTGTATGTGTGTGTGTGTGTGTGTGTGTGTGGTTGTGTGTGTTTGCGTGTGTGTGTGTGTGTGTGTGTGTGTGTACAGTATGCGTGTGTGTTTGAGTGTGTGTGTGTGTGTGTGTGTGTGTGTGTTTTGGACGATTTTGGGGGGCTTACCTCATTGCTGAGAGGACCAAGGCGGTGGCCAAACGTGTCCGGTTGTTCTGAGTGCACAGCATAAACATATGGCCTGCAATTTCACACAATTATGTTACTCACACACGTAAGTACGTATGTGTGTGTGTGTGTGTGAGAGAGAGAGAGAGAGAGAGAGAGAGAAAGGTAAGTATGTAGAGAAAAAGCAATGCCTGTATCACAGCGATAAAAAGCTTCAAAAGCCTAAATTCCACTTGTGCTGTTTTTCAAAAGGCTTCAATCAATTCAGTTTTATTGCATGGCTCCCTCTCTCTTAACCCTTAAAGGTGCGATTTGTAGGATTGTTACCGAACGTTCTGTTGGCCAAAATCAAAATACTGGTGAACGTTCTCAAGACTACCAGACACGAGCCTCTTCTGGGTTGCCAGATGTAATGAAGACTTAGCTAACGTTAGTTGACCTGCAGCTGTTTTAACGTTTCTCCAACCATGACCCAGCTACACATTACGGAAACAGTGAAAACAAAAAATACCTCTCTAACCAACGTAACATATGTAGCTGAAGTTAGCGATGCAGATGAAGTTTAGCCTATACCTGTTGTGGAGAAATATGGCCAGCTCTGCGTCAGACTTGATATTCTTCGTTTGACGAAGACGTCACCATCTCAGGAAGCTCCTCCGATGTCCACTTAATTTGTTTCTTGTTTTAATTTGGGAAATGTGCCTGCCTCTTGTAGGCGTTCATGACTACAACTGGCAGCTGTTGACAGTTGGCCTTTGCTAATTTGGCAACCCAAATAGGAGGACGCGCTAGCCCATTATTAATACGCTATTCTAGAATTAATCGTTCAAAACAAACGAAAATTCCAAGAGATTCCGCCCCGTAACTGATTTTTTTTCATGGGTTTTACGGGGTTTCACGGGTTAGAGTAATGTTGTCAAATAAGCCATTACTTCAATTCATCGTGTTTCCTCACTCTCTGACAACATATGGTGATCATTTTTGGAATGGTTACAGTTTATTTTCCATTAATTCCTACATACTGGACCTTTAAAGGAGTACCGTCACACCGGTGTGACGGGAATGTTGAGAAATTAACATTCTAAAGAATATCTGGGTTCATTGAATTCAACATAGAATTTTAGAACCTTCAATTGTTGCGGAACTTAGAATGTTCAAAAACCTACACCTTTAAGGGTTAAACCACTGCTGTGTCCAGATCACAGAAAACATAAATCTATCAACCGTGAAAGTGAACAGCAATACTCCTCTAGCCAGAGCCAAAAACACAAATCAATGACAATAAAACTTGAGTAATACTGTGATACATATTGCACAACCAGAACAAGAGTTGAATGTTGCTTTGCTCACACAATGTACAAAATCCTACTGTCAGATGTAATACCTTTCTTCCTCAGGCAGGTGGAGCCAGCGCAGTATGGTTAGTATTCTCCTCTCCAGAGGAATAACCCTGTCAGAAAGAGCAGAGGTAAGACCACATTTTACAGTCTGCTCAACCCATAAGCCAGTTTACTGCTATTCAGATAGTGTAAATGGTTGTAACAGGCTATGTATGTCATCTCTGTTTTTCTAATGTACTGTAAGCAGTTTTTTGTCTGTATATTAGTTTATGTACTGTAGCAAGACCAGTGATTCTTGGAAAGTGTGTGATGTGATCAGCATTTTCTAGGAGACAACCTTTGCTGATTTAGCCTAAGTGTGACAAACTTCACACAGACTACAGGCTATGCTAAGACCAGCATCTTGTGCTTGTCTGTAGTGGTTTTAGTCAAGATATTCTCTCAACATGACACCACAATTACAGGACTGGTGGACAGGGCTGCACAGGGCAGAAACCACCTAATGACTAGGGTCACAAACATGAATCCACTCACACAGTGTAGCACGCTGAGATTTGCAATCACTCTTGTCTCTGACTTTCCCAACAGTAAAAGTTTCTCTGTAAATAAATAGTAAATTGCTTTTGGACATTTCATATTCGCTTATAGAGGAGTTACTTAGCCCTGCGGTTTATTCTTTATTAGTTTGTAGAATTGTAGGCCGTTGTAGTAAATACCTCCAGGCCAACACTAATGCCAAAGCTACTATCTAATAAAGTAAACTGATTGAATCTAAAGTAGAAGCTTCATTAAAAATCCATTAAAGTATAAACAAAGTTTTAACCAGATATATGAGTCAGAAGGGGTTAGGAGGCTCTACTCTACTCTGAATTACTTAGAAGTGTTTCTTAGAAGTGAAATCAAAAATGTGCTTATAGTTCATTTTGGAGGCTATAACACTACCCTGCAGCATTGGACTAGCCTGTTATAGACCATGATGCTAAATCTGGCATTAATTTCCCACGGTTCCTTATAGATAGGATAATTTACATCAACAATAACACTAAGACCTATTCATAGAAATTCCTGTAGTTCTGATCATGATACTGACATTTTTCACAACACATTTTTAACACCTCTGGAGTCTGCTAAACTCCAATATATGTACAGTAGCCTACCTTGTTGTTGCTGTACCTTTCCAACAAGCAGATAACTCAAAAAATATAAATTCTCAACAAAACAAAAAACTCAACAACATTCTCCTACACTTAAACTTTTCCTACAATGTGATTACAATTACATATTTCACCTGGAATGACCACAGATATATCAAAACGTCTTCAATCCTGTCAATGTGGCTACAAACAACCATTCATTACAACCTTCCATTTACTTCAATGTATTGTAAACTCAAATGTAAAAGAGAGATACACCAACCAAGGGCAAGCTAAACTGAGAAAACAGATGCGTCGGTGTGCGTGTGTGTGTGTGTGTGTGTGATGGGGGTTCTCAATTGTTGCCTCCTGCTTCTTTAAAATGTGTCGACTAGAGATAACACATCTTGCTTTCTGTTGCACCACGAAGCCAGCACGACACAATGCTAACAGAGCAAACGTCAACAGCTCCAAAGCCCACACTGGCCACTTTCACAGATCAATGGTCCCTCAGTGTGTCTCAGTGTGGGGGGCTATTGTTTGCGTAGACGCCTGGGTGGGTGGATCAAGAGACATGTGCTTGTTAGGTCATGTGTATGTAAATCCGTCCTGACTCCAAGTAGCATCCATCGCCTCAGGGGAGAGAGTGTGGTGGATTGATTCAGAAACTGCCAGAGATTTCTAAGTGATTCCACATGAAAGAACTGAAATGATCCGATAATTGTTGGTGGTGGTTTTTACTTTAAATAGATTGAGTTGAAGTGTAATTGCCATATTGATAAAAAAAAGAAAAACTCACCATGGCCAGAAGAAGGTTCCTGCTTTCACTCCCTGCTTGACAGAAGTGATCCAAATCTAATAAAATAAGCATTACAGGCAATAGCCTTAGGACATAAGCACTCAACATAGGCTTCAACGCTCTTATAAAATGTACAATTACATAAAAAAATGCTATTACTTTTTAAAAGCACAGTGAGAAAGCATAATGATTCCCCTGAGCATATTGTGCATTCATTAGGTCATGATTGAAATGGTTTGGCCTGACTAGGCCGGGTTTTATTGGTGCTCTGTACGTTCTGATGCTAAAGCTTTACTCACAGGTTGGCCGCCCCACCACCGATGGTTCAGTTTCTCCCTGCCCTTCAGATTAAAGTTGGCGTCAAACACAGGGTCATGCATGGAGTTACACACTATGCCATGAGACTCTGGATACAGCCCCTGAAAACAAACAATCAATCAATCTAACAAAAAAATAAATCAAGAACAAAAGGACAAACAGTACATTTAGAAACAAAAACAAAGTGCAAAAAACTGTGATGTGTGGTTACGGCAGGACCAGACATGACGGCAAAGATTACAGCTGACAGCCATGAAGAACCATTTTCTTGTTGGCACTTGAAGCGGTGAATCAGAGAGCTACTCTCAGCTTGTGGGTGTTCAGCTTGAATAATTGAAGAAACATGGGCTGGGCAGAGCACACCTACCGTGGCCAAGCTGTATAGGTTAGGGAAGGTCTTCGATGGGTACATCGGCCTCATGTGGGCAGCGTGGGTGCCGCATGTTCCTGTGAAGAAATACAAAAAGAACTCAGTTCACCTTTATTTAAGAAATAAATAACCACCAGGTTTGCTGTTCTTATTAGCAGCAGCAGTCAATAGTGCTATAGATAATGTACATACACACAGGTATACAACAGAGTCCAGTAGGGTTTCTCATATTGTAGAAAGCCTAATGTTAGACAGTTCACACAGTGTGTTTACAGTGCATTCATTGCAAACATACCTGTTGTACATTAACAAAACAATAGACTGTTAAAGGAAGCATTTCAAATAATGATTTTCTTGTGATTGAATTGCATGTTTTCTAGCTAAATTTCTATTGTTGTCCTGTGGCATATTGAGAATTGTTTATGTATTTCTCATTTTTCTTCAGATTTCCCCCTCAGTGTATACTTACTAAGTTTCTCTATGTTTGGAATGATCGCCTTCCCTTTTTTCAAGTATGATGCACGGAAGCCATCCAGTGACATTATGATAAGAGGTGGACGTATGAATCTGCACCCCAGAGATCCGAGACCAAAGGTAAGAGAGGGTGGATGACATTAACAGTGACAATAAGAGCCTTAGAAACAGCTCCGTTATGGTAGAAAATAAGCCAGAGTAATGATTTCATTATCTAATTTGAATCAAATATTATCAAATTATTGACATAATGTACCAGAATATTTGAGTGAATTGTCACTTATTTATTCTAACACTGGCACCGCACATATACTCACCCCGCTGGACACTGGGGAGTCTCAATCTCCTCGCAGTCTCCTTCCAACCATGTTGTTTCACCTGACACCATGGTAAACACAGGACACACACTGAGCAAGCAGAGTAAGCAGCTATATCCCATATTCCATCCTGTCTGAGGTCACACATCCTTTGCTGTTATATACCCCCCTCTCTCTACAGAGTTCAGTTTGTATATGGGGCACCTTACATCATTGGGATAAAGACTACTTTGCCTTTCACTGATGACAAACACAGAATGTTTTAGTGGTTTGGGAGTGAGCGTTCACTGAGTGACTAAGTTCTTGGCTTGCTTCAGCGGCCACCCCAGGCCTCTCACCTTTGCACGTGGCCTTGTAGTTGGTGCAGCAGTCTCCATTCTCCACGCAGTCGTCGGAACAGTGACAAGCATGGTCTTCGTTACGCACCTCTCCACAGCGGTCCTCTGAGCATTCGAAGCCTCCAGCTGGCAGCAACAAAGACGCAGAGCTGTCACTGCATCAATCAATCTATGAGGAGGCCAAACACTCCCCAGTAAAGAATTGGGCAATACTGTTTGGCAGGGATTGCATATGTTGGTGCACTGACATGCACTATTCCTCTCCCAGTGGGCCTCCAAAGTGTGGTGCATAGTGGGGAGCACTGTTAAGGTTATTTGGAGTGTATTTTCACACACACACACACACACACACACACACACACACACACACACACACACACACACACACATATAAACACACACACACACACACACACACACCTGTTTTCAGACAGTGCTCATCAAAGTCTTTGCAGCAGGCGTAGTAGGTCTTGCAGAGGTTGTCACAGCGACATCCCGGCGGCTCTGCCTCCGCCAACTCGAAGCACCGGCCTTTACATGATCCAGACGAACTCACCCAAGGGAATTCTTGGGCTGCCATCAAAACAGAAAACCTTTTAGCAGCATCGGGCTAAGTGCTCCAGGGCCAACACTAAGGCCTTCAAACACAAGCAGGCTATTGCAGAACAGTGCCACAATCTGGGACTAGTGGTGCAGTTAAATCTCGAAGCAGCCTTATATAATGCTCAGTTACTTAACCATCTACCCCTCCATCTATCCCTACATTGTAGACTCTCTCTCTCTCATGCAAGTTTAATAATTGTATTGCTTAACTTCCCAGAGGGATACATGCACACACTTAGCTTGTGTTTAAATGAAAATGTTTACTGTCTCACTGTTTGATTTCGAAGGTCCATCCACATCTTGCCCAGCTTGAAACACATATCCCCAAGAAACTTTGGTTCCAGTCAGGAGTGCAGAGACAATTACTACCTATTGAAAGGAATGTAGGTTAAACTGAAACAGCTGCATTAAAGACATTTGTATGCAGTTTCTGGGGCCATTAACACTTAATAATGTGCAGAAAAATAGGCTACATTAACCTGTTACTGTATATCATCTAATGCCTGGTAACTAAGCAGCTTCTGCAATAATGATCACCAACAACACTTCCAACTATTATTTCCAAATGACATAAACTTCTATTTAACTAACACAGGGTCAAGTCAGAATATTGTAGTGAACGAATGATACAGGAATATCCTCTAACAGTCCTAGTACACACCTCTACTACCTCTGGATATCAGATCCATGCATCCACAATTCATCCAAATGTAGCCTAATCCATGCCACAAAATTATCCACATCATCCATGGCTAATTTTCTTGTCACTCCAAACATGTAGATTTTTAACTGTTAGACCATCCCAAGCCATCCCAATACACAAAATATTGTAGGAACACAACACATTTCATATGCTTCACTAAATCAATTGTATACATTTAAATCCTCTGAGAGTCCATTAAATGGGATTAATGATTAATTGATTCGCCTGCCGTTCAACTAAGGCAAATAAGTGGGGACGGTGCTTCCACATGTCTTCTCCACTATATGTATCATTGATTCTTTGATCATGTGTCAGAAAGTTCAGTTAACATGTCATATGAATCCACATAGGCTATGCTTTCGAGCTTGATTTACAAGGAATAAACTAATTAAAATATCGCAATCATAACAACAACATTGCAATTGACCCCAATCCTTTTTGCATTAAATCGTTACAAAATAAAGGTCATAGGAGGTGCTGGCTTCAACACCGGCATAACCTAGACACACAAGGACATTGCGGCACGACAAAAACATGCTGAATTTTCCTCTGCCATACATGATCTCACCGTACCAAATTTCCTAGTAACATGTTCCAAAACCCGTATCCTCTTGGTTCATTCCCAGTGTATCGGCAATCCGAGCGCCACTGCACTTCTGACCGCGCAGATCGAATGGTCAGGGCGTGGGGTCGGCGCTGTCGCGTTGTTTACCTTGCACAATGTGCGCTTTTCTGCAAGCCAATGCGGGTGAAGTAATGATTACAGCTGCCCCCTAACACAACTGCGCTATTCGTGATGTGATGTTCTCTAAACAACAGTCAGCATTAAACTATCGACTCTCCACTCCTACGCATGTAGACTCTGGAAGGGGAAAGCAACAGAGAGAGAGAGAGAGAGAGAGAGAGAGAGAGAGAGAGAGAGAGAGAGAGAGAGAGAGAGAGATTCAGGATGTAACGCTCACTCAAGGTCATACATTAGAATAATAGAAAATAATAGTTTTTTGAAAAAACTACCTTAACATATTGTACATTGAGAAAGTTTGTTTTATCCAACAGGTCCATGACTGATCATTTGCAAGTTGCAACTGTTATCAACAGCATCAGTGAAGCATTTCCATTTCAATGAGGTTGACTCAATTGGAGAAACAGTAAAGCTACAGCAAAGACCATCTATGCAAAGACATCTTGGACATTGCCATTTCAAAATGTGTTGTATTCCCCTAAATCTATGGATTAATTAAGAGCATGGCACTATGAGCTGCACTAGCAGTGTTGTTTGCAGAGCCTCCAGCGATGTCACAACATTTGGGAAAAAGTTGCTCAACCCCATGCTTTCAAGGCTGTTCCAGTAGTATTTGGGTACAACCAGCCCCCTCACATAGGTAAAATTGTAACATCTGTTTACTTTGATGCATAATGTGTAGGCACAGAGTTAAGTTTCTTTAAAACACTCACAAACTGTACAGTAGCTGCTATTTAACTGCTGAACAGCTTATCTGGATTATTTGTGGTCGACATCTGAAGTTACTTTACAAACTATAAAAGCATAAAAGCCACACAACTAAAAATGACCTGTAGTAATCTGGAAAATTAGTTTTATCATGATTTGCACCCCTCTGAGTTGTATCTCAAACATAACTTCACCACACTAACACTTACCTGTTGGGCCTCTCTTACTGGAACTACTGCTTCTCTATAACAGTCCAGTAATTCCCTCCCTACAGTACCCTTTCAAGGAAGCAGTTGTTTGAGGAGCACCAGAACGAGCCCAGCCCTGATGAGTAGAAGGCGCCGAGGACAGACTGTCAGTTGGAGGGCATGTCAGCTCTACTCCATGTGCCGCCTGTGCAGTGCCCCTGGCATGGATTACCCCTGGCCCCCGGCAGCATCCGCTGTTTGACTGGATCACGTCCCACTCTATCCAGAGGCTATGATTAACAGCCAGATCTGAAAGGGTGCCATGTAGAGTCAGGTTTCATTTTACCTGAGGGCTGGTTTAATTTATTTGCCGAAAAGAGCTCTCTTTCTCTTTCTCTCTCTCTCTCTCTCTCTCTCTCTGCCTCTGCCTTTCACAGTTCCCTTTCCAAACCTCAAACTAAAAATGGCCCCATTCACCTTGAAATGATAAACTATCTGATTGGATGAAGTTGTGTTCCATCTTGTGTGTCCCTTTTGGGCTTGACAAGCTGTCTAATTGGACAAGGCCTTCATTGTTCTACATTTTTGCACCAGAGTGTTGAGAGATCCAGGGCTAGTTTACCCAATTCAGGCACACTTGAGTTTGCCCTTGACTACAGACTTTGGAGAACAATTTGCTTATGTTGAGTCCTAAGTTTGTAACAATAATTTGGTACATTTTAATCTAATGAAGCAAAATAATGTATGCTCTTACAGTTAAATTTACTTTACATTTCAGACTTTACATTTCAGATGCACAAGTCCTATTTTTGTTAACCTACAGTATTTGCCAAACTCTCTCACAACCACACACCTGTAAATGCTGGCATTTCTCCCTTCACCCTCTTGTCAAAACGTTTTGAACTTTATTCAAATAAACTCGTGCTGCCATTGTTTGACAAAAGTCTTCAACTGATGTACTTTGACCAAAGTTTATACAAATATTGACTTCCTAAAGTGCACACCAAGCAGAAATCAGACATATAACATGGTTGAAAGGGTAGAACTGCACTCTCCTGCTTTTTTGTATTCAGTTTAGTGTTTTGGTTGCCGGTGTCAAACAACAGGACAAAAATCATGGTTTTGTGGAGCGGATTTTTCATCATAGTACGTCTAAAGAAAGGACTCACTTCTGACCATTCCTTACATCCTTAAGATAGAGATTATGAGAATCCTTCATATCATGTGGCTGAAGTTCTTCTGGCCTCTCTTCGCCACATACAGTAGGGGTCCGGAAACCTCAGAGATACGGTTTCAAACCTTAGATCTGCTATACTAAAACAACAAGGGTCCCACACCCTTGCGAAGAACAACAGCATGGTCTTGTGGTTTCAATAATGTTAATAATATTCTGAGTCTCACTTTTGGTTATTTTGGCTCTACGAAGACCTGGTGAAACTAGATCAACATGGTCATGTGTGTGTACTTGTGTGTAGCAGAAAGCCTCGCACTTACTTTGAACAAACAAGATTATGGTCTTTATGTCTTACAAAAAAGCTTTTGGAAAAAGCTTTTGGAATAGCTTAGACCATTATAAGGAGCTCTTCACCCCACATACTATGAAAATATACAGTATGTGCAAAAAATAAATCATAGTATGTGTGAAACCATAAGGCCACATGTTTCTGTTGAGGTAAAATAGGCTGATGCTCCTTCATTCTCTTGATGTGATGTTTACTGAAAAGTGTGCAGCAAAATCCACAGGCCAGCCCTCCAGCTGTGTCAGTTGTGCAACTATGGTTCCAAGCTCTCAAAATCCACATATAACATAATGACGAGCTGTAGAGAGCATTGAGTCCCTCCTTTTACCATATGCATTAGGGATTTCTGTGAAGGAAAGACGCCATTGTGGAAAGCTACTGATGTAGAAGAGGGGAAAATAGAGGAGTCAGCAACATAACCATACAGTGAAAACATTGTGAAGTACCACACATCTTTATCTGCTGAGCAAGCTAATACAGGGAACATTGCTTGCACATACACACACACACACACACACACACACACATTGTCATAGACAATGTTACTATATGCACGCATGCTCACCGTTTCAGGTTGTGTAACTTTGTGGTCAGTGTGGCAACACTTTTAAGCTAAGCAGAAGAACTTCCTGTTCTGTTGAAAAGACAAACTCTGCTACATACTGTATATCAACAACAAAGTCAGGGCCTCTTCATGTACACATTGTGCATGTTGCATGACTTGCTGTTTCTGAACTCCATTTGAAAAGAAAAGAAAACACAAACTTCAGCTGATTTCTTCTCCCTCTGCTGGTCATAAGTGGATGTGCATAGAGTCCTGGATCCTTCCAGTACCATGGAGTCCCCATCCAGTGAATGCCTGCTGTTTCCCATGTGGCCTACAGAGGGAGACTTTGTCCATACATTTATTTATTTTGTCAAGCCAAACATGTTCTGTGTCGGCGTTTGTTTATGTAATTTAGATTATTATGTTAGGGGTGCTTATGATGTGAAACATCTACACTATCTGAAGAATCTACATCATCTGAAAGACCTGATCTAGTTCATAGCCTTCTACTCAAGTAAGCACACAAGTATGTTACACTGTGACAAGATACAAATGTACAGTATACCTTGTGTGATACATCTGGAACAATGTTTTGTTTTGTTTTGTCTCTTTCTCTATGGAAGTTCCCTTTCTGGACAGTACTGTACAGAGTGCCTGCTGTGCTGCTGAGTATGACATGGACATCTGGTACTGTAAGTACAAAGACATGATGAGGTGCAAATCCTATTTTATTTACCATGGGGATCAATGTTAGGAAATGACCACTGAACAGATGATTAGCATCAGCCATTCATGAAGCAGCCATGTTGTGGTTTGAAAGTGACCCATGATCCAAATGCTTCTCTTCTCTTCTGTGTGCTTTGTGTCCTATCACAGAAGTCAGTCCACAATAGTACTAACTGTACATTACAGGGCTGTAGCCGGCAAAAATTCCTCATTTGGCCTGTATACTGTAAGATAGTGTTGTAGGCCTATTTGTATGAGGTAGGGATATGGGGCTATAGCTATAGACTGGTGTGAATGATGTCACCACGGTCTAACTCTGGTCTGACCTGATTTCACTCCTGTCCAATAACTGCATGTTGACTAGAGATCATGTATTGATGAAATTACTGTCCTATTATCTGCAGTTGTTTGCTTGCCACATAACAGTCTGCAGATATGAAGCACGCTTTAATTAAAACAAAACAGGTCTCCCCATAACCCCTTTTCTTGTTCTCAAAATTAAGTCACAATTTCAGACTCAGCAGCTAATTAATGCAGTGATGTTGTGTACAGTAAATATGTTGTGTTGTGTGAATAACACAGAGAGTAGAAGACATTTAATGGACAAAGACAGTTCCCTGACCCTGACCTGTTTTCAGTCCAATCCAACTGTTTGATGTTGACCAGAGGACACGTATTGATCTGATTCCTTTTTCATAAGTCATTCCCTGATTCACAGCTGTGACATGCAATATGTCAACAGGTTTGCTCTTGTTTAAGGATCCACATGTTCACCGGATATGAGGCATTGTTTCAATACATCAGATTAGGCCATCACAGAAGTATCTGACTATAGCTTGTTTGATGTTGTTGTAAATGTTTGATGAGGCAAACACTATGATGAACACTATTTGACTCAATAAGATGGTGGCAGAAAGAAAGTACCACACATTGGCCACTTGAGAAAGGTCGCCACAACCAAATTCGACCAAAAGAGCTCATGCTGCACACAAAAAATTGAAAATGAAAAACATTTTCTTTTACATTGTACGAAATAAGAAAACATTCAATCAATCTATTTCACAAAATGTAAAAAAATAAAAAAAAATAATAAAAAATAATCCCACACCCAAATTAAATAATTACTAGGAGAGAACCCAACCTTACTACCACTAGTGGCATGATATGTTACAGAATGCCATAAAGCAAGAGGCAGACACTAGGAAAAATCTACCACCAGTTTTCTTTTATTGAATATTTTATCTATTATTTTTTTCTTTCTCCATTGCTATTGTATGTTAGTGTGTGTGTGTTGGGGTAGGGGTGGAGTGTGTGTGTGTGTTCTTTTCTATCTTATTTATTATTATCATTCTCCATAGACCATGTCAATTGTTGTTATTACTTACTTACTTACTTATGTAATTTTCTTCATTACTGCTTTGGCAACATTGTAAAACTTAAAGTCAGGCCAATAAAGCTCATTGAATTGAATTGAATTGAATTGAAAGTAACATTATATTATATATTAGTTACAGACAGGTCCTTTTAGCAATGCTTTTGTGACCTGTAAGTATATAACAGTACTATAAAACATGAGTAGTAATTTCAGAATCAGGCCATTTTAAGTTTAAAGTACTGTACAGTATATCAACTAGCTTTTCTTAAGTCATATCAGCCTTAATTCAGAGAACTGTAGTTCATTGAAAGACATGTCAAAAGCCAGGCCTGTTTGCCTCCGGATGTTGTTTATGTGGCAACTGTGGTTTTCCTGGCCACTTGGGTCTCTCTTTATCATGTTATTTGCACCTTGAAGAGAAATGTCCTGTACGCGTGAGCACGTCTGACATCCAATGACCGATGGAAAAACCCCAATGTCTCTCGCCGCTGCCTGTCTGAGGATGAACGATTCCTACTCTTTTCAGAGTCTTATCTCCCACCTTCTGATAGCCTGGCAACAAGGCATGTTGATCCCTCCCACTGCGTGCAGGCGGCTTGTTGGGTGTTTGCCTTCTAGTTTAACATTTACACCAGATCAGTCCACACAGTCCAGATAGCGCTCACCTTGCACGCTCTCTTGGCACTTTCTGTTGGCAAGTCTGTAGGGGGCATCGAAGCATGGGACCCCGCACTGCTCGTAAGTCTCAGGCGCGTACACTATATGTTGATAGTAAACAACACACAGTAAACATGAAACGGGGCGTTATTGAATTCTATTCATGTTTTGTTGTTATTGTTGCTGTAAAGGCTGAAAAAATGTGTGACTCCACTCTTCAACTTGGAGATTTTTTATTTTATTTTTAAATGATGCTCCTATGTATACATACAGTACTGTATATTTATTTAAAAAGTAAATTGTGAAGAATAAAGTCAGTACTCACAGTACACAATGTTAGATCTCAGCGTGAAAAGACAACATAGTATGCCTTTCCTGACACTAAGATGATCTGGGCTTCTGCCATGGTACACATATCATACAGTTCTGTACACTACTGACACGCTGATAAGTATTGTTTTGTGAGACATAGGTAGATACAATAACTCCTTGTTGCCACATGTCAGAAAGTGTTACTTTGGATAGGCTACAGGTGCTCTCTCCTGATATGGAATCACAAACTGTGTGTGCTGCATACTGTACACTGCTGTCTTTCGGAGAGGTTTTATTTTAACTCAGGGTCACTTAATCGCAGTCTGATAAAAATGTTATGTAACACAGATCACCAATGCGTGGGTAGTAGGCAAATATTAGCTTGCTAGGACGGCTATGATGGCACACAAGGGACACAATGGCACTTCATAAAGATTTCAATTTAGGTTTTTGAGATTGTGATTGTGCAGCAAATCTACACTATACTGTACTTCTTTTCACAATCTTTATTGAACTGTTGTTTTTAACTGTTCATTTCAATTGTTGTGTTTTCTTAAGCTTGTTTTGTCTTTCAAAATATAGTTTGAATTTCTTTGATCTGCATTAGGCTACACTTGAAGAGAGACTAGCCAAATGGATATAATTTCAAGGCTCTCCATGTCTAGTTGAAATGGGAACTTTATGTGCTTCCTCTTTTCCTACTGTATCTCTTACTTCTAAGATAAGACGTGATGTGCAACTGTACCTGCCAGAAGTACTTCACATTATCATGGCTATGGTCTTATGTAGTTGAATAATGTGTACTCTATTGTACATTGTACATGAGATGAACATAGTGCCAGATATACAGTTTTAGTTATATGGTGTTTCAAAGGTGAACCAAATCTCAGTATCTGTGGCCATTTTTATTCTTCAATGGAATAAGACTAGCCTGATGAGCCAGACCTACATCAAGATGTAAGGCCTGGGAACTCACCATTCGCAGTGCTCAATCCAAGGGTTGTCTTTCAAATTCCCTCTACACGCAATAGGATAGAGCTACAACTCATGAGTCCCCATGCGTTTTCTCACCAGCGAAGCTAGTTGGCAAGTTGATCAAACTTTTGGCAACTTAAAAAAAGCTTAACTCGCTTCGCGCTGTTCTCCAGCAACAGCATCCATTTTCTTTGTTTTCAAGTAGCAGGAAATTCACGCGGAACCGTTGCAACTCTGCCATCATTATGTTAAACCCGCCCACCGACTTCATACACGATGTGATTGGCCTGATCGAAGTTTTAAATCTCCAGGGTCCTTATTTTCTTTTATTCCACCCCTGTTATTTGTAATACTAGGAAGTGTTCATAAGCTGCATTAATCTATAATATGATTACAATGATGAAGAGATGCTATGAGCATGGCATGTCAGAAGCCTCCATTTCCATAATATTGTGCATTTATGTGTATATTATTTATGACTATATGTATCTCTAACTCCTTTTTCTTTTTATCCCCATTATTCATCTGTGTTCTCATCCTCTCTCTCCCCATTTCTCCATGCCTTCATCCTATTCTCTCTCTCTCTCCCCATTTCTCCATGCCTTCATCCTATTCTCTCTCTCTATTTCTCCATGCCTTCATAATATTCTCTCTCTCTCGGCCCATCTCTTGTCTTCAGCCTCTCCATCTAAAGAAGTGAAGCCCAGGTCTGGGGGTCAGCCGGGAAGAGTGAGTGACCATGAGTGCCATGGCAACCCTCCAGTGCTGAACAACCCAAAGTCAGGTGAGAGGACCAGGGAAAGACATCTGACATCAGGGTGTTACTCTATCATAGTGTTCATAGTATTCACGACAACTGATATTATGATTTATCTCTCCTTCAGTTGTAAAGAGGCAGGTTAGCCCAGAGGAACTTCAGACACCGGGGGGGCCCTACATTAAGAGGACATTCACTGTAAGTGGACTCATCATCTTATTTCCTTTAGTAGCACACAACAAGAAATAGCAATTAATACATGATCCAGTACACAATAATTCAAGTCAATAAGTGAGAGGTTTACTCTCAACGCAACAATATCAGCATAGGCCTACATCTCAAATAGACTCAAATTGGTGGTGTGTATGTTTTTGATTATTTTAAGGACCTAATAACCATGGGTCAAGATGGATGGTGTTCCGTAGTATAATGGTTTCAAATTAAATTTCTGCCCTGCCCCTTGACTCTCTACAGATTGTGGGCGATGATGTGGGCTGGGGCTTCGTGGTCAGAGGCAGTGCCCCCTGCCACATCCAGGCTGTGGACCCCAGTGGACCAGCAGCAGCAGTGGGAATGAAGGTGAGATTAGTTTAAAAACAATGCCTGTCAGCCAGTGCCAGAACTACTGGAAACAGCCTTTCAGTTTGCAGTATATCTAAATTCAGAAAGAATTTGAAAAGACAAAAATCATGTGAATATAAAATTATACCGAACGGGTGTAAAATTGCAGACAGGAAACAGATGTTTAGATCTTACTTTTATTCTATTCTGATATATGCTGAATGAATTGTTTTGGTAGACAGCATGTCTGACCCTGTTCAGTGTTCATACTGTGGGCCACAGAAAAACAACACAAACAAACTGTGACGTAGTAAACAATGTTTGATCCAAGGACACAAAGTTTCATCCAGACTCACAAGATATTCCTTTGAATCCTGAGTCACTTCCATATTTTCATCATATTTGTTATGTTTTTGTTTGGTTTCAGAGACTTGTCTGTTTTGGTTTAGTTCAGTACCTGAGATGCAGTTTGATCACTAAGATTTTTTTTTTCTCTGAAGGTGCGTCAGTTTGTGGTCTCTATCAATGGCGTTAACGCCCTGTCTCTGGACTACCGGACAGTCAGCCATCTCATTCTCACTGGCCCGCGCACCGTTGTCATGGAAGTCATGGAACCTCTCGACTGCTGAGGTCACAACAGCAGCCATTGCCACACCCGCTGAGAGCGGTGCAAGAAAATCCAAATCAACAACAACAACAACAACAATAACAACAGTAAACGCTGACAACATATTCAAAGAATATGTGTGTCCCATCCAGATATTTAAAGATTCCATATTTGAATTGTGCCCTTCCTCCCTGAGCGTTAAAACATAGGCTGACCTTTCACCTGCATTTTTTCTTCTACTTGCCATCCCACTTCATGTCAGAGGACAAATCCAACAGAACTGTCATCAAGCTGTTAATCAAGATAAGAGAAAGTTGTGAGCTCTCTGATGTGGCAGGGTGTTATTTGGTTTCTAAGGAAGTAAGGTTATGCAATCATCATTCAAGCAGCTTAAAGAAACAACGCAGTACAGCATTGTCTTACACACCATTTTACAGTGTGTCACAAGACGACAAGCACTTCAGATTAGCCGGAAATATTCAGTCTAAGAATAGGCTATGTCTCCCTTGTTTTTTTATTATTATTACTTTTGAGTGATTTGACAGGTTCAATTTAGGTTTATGTTACTTAGAGATAAAAGTATTTGAATGATCTCTGTGAGAAAAGGAAGGTCCCTAAGCTCATATCTATTGTTGTTCCAAAGGGTATTTTATGGGGTCAGAGGTCAAAGAAAGGTAATTGATTCACAAGTTATGTGTCCCATGTAGATATTGTTTTCAATTATTCTATTATGTTTAATCTGTGTATGTAGATGACTTAGATTAGATAAAAATATCTATGATGTATACTGATCTCATTTAACATCCACAGAGAAAAAATAGGACATCGTTTAGATAATGCATATATGAAATTAAATGTAAATTTAGGAAATTCACATTTCTTATGTGTCCTTATACACTTGCTCTAATGATATTGGATTGGATGTGTAACGCCATGTGATGTGTAATTCATTATTATAACTTTCTGATATAACTTTCCTATTTATTGTATAGTTGAGAGGAATCTGAGCAAAGCAACTGAACAGAAAGGACAAATATAGGAATTGATGTCTATTTGATTCTATATTTCTATAGGCCTATGATAGGCCTATAACTCAGTGCTGTTTTCTGTTGCAAGTTTTTTTTTTTAATATGAAGGATAATTAAAACAATTACATATAATATTTTATCAACACGTGGTTGATCAGTGTTTTCTATCGTTAAGCAAAGACTATTACAAAGTAAAACAGTAAAATGTTATACTCATGAACATCAACATTTGAAGCGAGAATGCAATAGCTCACCAGCAGATGGAGACAACTTTTCAAACCTTCCCTTCGCCACTTAAAACGTAACCTAAAAATGTGAACCTGTGTGACAGAGAGGACATGCGGTAAACTTTCCAAAATGCTTTATTTGGAATGTCGACTGCCATTTAAAAAAGAAAGACAGAAAAAAGGAAGGAACTTCCACCTGTTCCGTGACTCCCATATAAGTTTAATAGACAGAATCGATAGCCAGTGTAAGCGGCACTCAACAGGCAATCCAGTGATTTATGGTCTCCATTCAAGTTCGCTTTATCATGGCGCGCACACTCAACATTTCATTGTATCCTGAGGATACAGTGGGTTGTAAAATATTTCCCATTTTGACAACTGATTAGTACAAATTTCCCTTTTGTCACCCTCAAATATTTATCTGCTTTGGACAGTGACTTCAATCGCGCTGCTTGTTTTTCTTAGTCTGCAGTTGGGTTTACCGGATCCAAACAAAAGCCTGTTGCCTACTTAAAATAAAAACGTGTCGATAAAGAGCACAGCAACCACATAAAGCGCGAAATTTATGAACATCACCAGATGGCAGTGTGTGCTTTGGCTATTGCTAGCTACTTCCTCACCAGTGACCCATGGAATAACAGTATGGAATAACAGTATTCTATCCTAAGAGCAGCAGGTCTTTGGACAATGTAAATAGTGGATTTGTCTTTTCAAGTGCTTATAATATGTAGCCTACCGGAGTTATCTACTGACACATATCCTCATTCCATGGTATTAGCCTAATTCTATTCTGAAGTTGAGGCACCCTGGGGACACCCAGTTTGTTTACAGGTCATTACAATTATTTTTCAAGCCATAGGCCTAGCCGATTAGATGCAACTCAGCTGAGGTTGTGTGTCACTGCCTAATAAGGCTCTTAAAAAACACTAAAAAGCTAAACCATCTGGAGTTATTGGTTCCCAGTAAAAATGACCTATTGAGTTGACAGGAACAAAAAAGGCCTGAAGGGTGGCTAGGTTCAAGGTTAGTCCTTCACAGTGTTCCTAAATTATGATGATGGAGGTCAGGTTTAGGTGGGTTTGGGGAAGAATATCTGTGGATGTGAGAAGCTGACCTGTTGTTCTGAAATGTTGTGGTGGGGGCTGCTCTGTTCCTCTATTTCTCTTGCATGGTGTAAATTCTAGCACGGGCAAGCTTGAAATTGTTTATTTTTGGACAGGGTTAAGTGGTTCTAAATCACCACCACCTTGCAATTAGAGAGGGCAATTTGAGTGGTACTTGAGGGGTCTCAGTAAGATGAATGTAGAAGACCCTATTAGTTTTTGAAAGAACAGTTGTATTCATCATTTCCCATCAGAAATATTTCAGCCCTTATAGTGATGGATATGTCTCGTCTTCCATACACAGAGAAGTCCCGGGGCATGATTCCTTGAGTAGCAGAATAAAATGAATAGCTCTTCTGCACTACTTAAGCCTTGACCTTATGTGAGGATGACTTCAACATAACATTCCAGACAACCTGTAGAGACACATAGCCATCACCTCAATGCCTATTAGTTAGCCCGAGGGAACTTTTCCAACTCTCTGTGGATATAAATGGGTCAGTTATGCAACAAGATTGACAACCTGATCTATGCCATGCCATGCTTACTGTTTCTTACTTACTGGCTGGTGTTAATTGTATTACACCCCATTTGATGGTAAATAAATGTTATAAATGTGTACATTTATTTTTAATGCTACTGATGAATGTAAACATGTTCAATATGCCCATCACAGATGTTATATGTACCTATTGCATTTTGCAGTGTGAGACCTATGTTTCTTCATGCTTGTTTGCTTTCCCCCAGGGCATTTGAAAAACATACCATAATTACAGTTATGTCACAATGATGCAGTGAAAGATTAATGGTATAGACCTGGTATCAAGTGTTACATAAAAACCATTAGACCTATCCCAGAGATGTCTTGTTCAACAAATGTAACATTCTCAATTGTTGTGACTGGGAGAGTGCTGCAATGTCAGTTGTCCATGCTGCGAAAAGCTGACAGACTGATTTATTGTGGAATGGAAAAGAAAGCCAAGCAAAACTTTGGTGCACATAAAGCAATGATGCTAGAAACAAAAACTAAAGTGATAGGCTTTTTGACCCTGTCTGTCTCAGAAATTCTGAACAGCACTCAAATCTCAAATGGAAAAAAAAATCATATATCCATTAAAGAGTAGGCTAAGAGGAAAACTGTGAAGTTACTGGCATTTCTGTGACACGTCAAATGTAACTTTCTACACTTCATCAGAAAAATATAAAGCAGCCACCCCCTTCAACTGTACAAGTTGAATCACAAGTGAATCTGCTATAGCCTACAAAAACCTTTCCTATAGCCTACTCTCTACTCTCATCTAAACTACTAGTTTGCCTGAAAGCCGGGTTTCACCTTCTGCTCAAGAGCAAGTCACGTCGACAATAAATTCGGTTGCCCAGAAACCTATTTCTTTCACTCACTCAAGAATAAACGAGGTGAAGGAATGAATAGCTGGGAGGGATGGGTGAATGAATAGCAACGCGAGTTACACCCACCTTCGCATGCATGCCTCAACTGCCAGCGCGCGAGCTACAGATAGTTTAGCTTGAGCAGCCCGCGGTGACAGAAGCTGAAGGTGCAGCGGACAAGACATTTCCGTAGCTGTATTTTGGAACCTATGTATTAAACAGGTAAGCGTTTATTTTTTTTAAATTATTTTGCATATTCAGCCTGTTTGAACTGTTAATATATATACCTCGCAGGGTTTTTGACTTTGTAGTCTAATATTGGGTACAGTCATTAAATGTATTTGCATTCACAGCACTTTTTCCTATAGCCTATGGAGGTATTTTTTACCTTGCGCGAGAGTATTTTGATGGTAATGTTAAGCTACACGTTTTTGTTTGTTCCTGCTTAAATTGCGATCACATAATTATTTGACGACGTGAAGCATAACTTACAACGCTAGGGTAGCCTATCCACAAATCCCGTTCAGTTTAAGGACCCTATTTGCCAGTGAAACGTAACTTTCACGTGAAAGGTTGGGGCTTGACTTAAATATACTTGAAAGTTCATATAGGCAGGTATTGGAAATGATATTTTCTGCAGGTAAAATATGAAACTTTTTCAGAGGTGTTCAGGATGTTTGAAGGCCGTTTGACGTAGTCATGCTGTAATGATAAGACTGCAAAGGATGCTGCAAAGGTTTCATGCATGCTTGCTGACTGAATCTTGCTCTTGCACCTAGGGACCTGAGTTTGGTGCCCAGTGAATCCGCAAAGATGCAAGTGGCAGGGTTCAGCTCTCTGCTGATTCTGACTTCAGTATGGCTTGTTCCCCTGCCGGTGCAGGGTCAAGGTAAATGCGGTCATGCATGCTCTTAAAACGCCTGTCTTCTTTTGATGTGCAGTAGGGTCCATGGTTGTCTTTTTCATATCACTGTCTGTGTCGTTTTCATATCACTGTCTGTGTTTTCATATCTCTGTTCTTGTAAATGTGTTTATTTATGTGTGCTTAACCCAAATGTCAAACATCCTGTTGTTTTTTCATGAAAGGCCTGCTGTGGAACTTATTTGTGTGGCTGTGAATTATCCACTCATGCACTTGAGTTCATGACCTTTCTTGCAAAACACATTTTTCCCCAGGAAGAGTTATTGTCTTTCGCGGCTTGTCTTTGGTGAAGAGCAACCAAAGACCTCCTTTCCCTAAGGGCACCTTCACACTTTGCCCAAACCCAACTGAGTTTAGACTTGAGCCAGCCCTATCTGGAGGGCATCCAGCCAACAGGTTAAGAGATAACTTTTTCCTCAAGTTGCTTGTGTTGGGGAATAGGATTTGCTGACGAGTTCAGGATTTGAGGATTCACACCCCTTGCAAGATATTGTAGACATTTATGGGCTTCCTCTGCTTTGTTAACTTTAGGTGAAAGCATCAAATTAGCAATGTGTCACCTGCTCAGGTTACCTGTGGCCTATAGGAATTGCACTTAAGAAGTAGTTCTACCTATTATTTCTTAGGATATCTTAACTCTCTCATTTTTGCTATCACTGCATTTTGCATTGACCAGTAAACATCTTCATACCTCAAGCATTCCAATTTTGTAATAGATGATTTTGCCTCAAAATAGCCTAAGGATAAACCCTGGGAATAAAACATGTCACCGTTGAGAGACTTACTTAGTTTGTCTCTATAATACACCTCTATAATACCAGCGTGTCTTTGAGTGAAAGACATTAACTTAACAAGGACAAAGCCACAACAACACAGTCAACTTATAGACTCACCTAACTGGGAGGTACGTAGGCCTAATACGTCACTCAGATGAGAGATCTTCATTTCAGAGACATTTAAGATGGTCCAAATCCCTGTTCTCTTAATCAGGTTGGTGAGATCAGCATGGTGTTCTGCTTGTTATGTATGATGATGCATCCCTCCATTTTAACAGTGCTTAATCTTCAGAGTAGTGAAACCTTACCCCATGCTTTTTGGGTGTGCTACATCTGTGGATCTCGCCATAACTTTTTATAATCTAGAGCATAATCTGCTGTAAGCATGCTGAGACCAGGTGTAGCTATCTAAAAAACAGACTGGTGCCAGATGCCTCTTTTGCTAATGAGTACACAAACATTAGTGTTTGTGGGATTGTTTGCTGCACACTCATTTTCATATTTTGTTCTCTGACATCAATTCGGTTTCGGAATGGGAATGTGTTTGCACTGGGCTTGGTTATGCCACTGTGATGTAGTTAATAGTCATGTGGAGTAGGCCTACATGAAGGAGGAATGGTGAAATTGGTATGCTTCTTTTCACCCTGGATGGATGATCTTCTGTTCTCCTCCTCGATGGCAGGAATAGACATTCAGATTGCTATTCCAGTTTTCTCTCGCTGTCTCTTTTTCCTCTTATTCTCCCTGTCTCACAACCCAGCAGCCTCTAATGAAAAAAGTCTCATTCTCTTGTAAGAAGTACAGCATAATATCAATTCTGGGATAATGACAAAAAAACTGATTTCACCAATACAAACATTGTTTCAGTGTTTACCTACTGTGCACTTTTTGTGCCATTATGCTCAAGCGGTTCCTAGCAGAGAGAGAGAATGAGACTTAGCTTGTTGATGATGTGTGTACCTTCTGCCATATCTTTTGTCTTTTTGTGCCCATATCTTGTCTATTCTGACTGTGATAAAAGCAGATGGAGAATTGGCTCTTTTAAGGCAGTATGTGGGGTTCAGTCTGGCTTGAAACCATCTGTTAACATCAACTTAATACACATTTCACATGACGTCTCCGACATGCGAAATTACATACAGGTACTTTGATAAGATTAGAGTGGCTAAGCAAGCCAACAGCAAAGTATACAAGTCTATATGACTTATTGAACACAGTGAATTACGTGTTTAATTACGTGTTTAAACTTTATACCTCCACCAGTGCATTTTTTGTTCATTGAAAATAATAAGTTGCTAGTTCTGAACAGCTATACACTGGTGGATGTGTTTTGGTGTCAAGACCTGTTGCTGTAATGGCGATTCATAAAGGCCTGTCCCCTTCTTCCTCACTGCTCATGAATAGCAAAGTCATTAGGAATGTAGCATTATGTTAACAGGTAGCAACTTTTGACTAGACTGAAGCTCACACATTGCCCATTTGCCCTTGTTTGTTTGTGCATGTGGTCATGATACAGAAAATCAATATACATTATTTTCTACTCGTAAGATAACTGACAGAATTTGGCATGTTTTATTTTTTGATTAGTTCCATCTCCACGAAGATTACGTTTTAAAGTTTTGGGCACAGACAAACTCAGCGTGTCTTGGAAAGAGCCCAAAGGAGATTTTGAGGGCTATAAGCTGTTCTATAACACAGAGTCAGGTAAGTTTAATGGTTTGTTATTTGCGTTTATGATTTACTGCAAGACACTTGCAAGAAGGGAAGAGAGAAATATACTTTCACAAGCCTTACCTTGTCTGAGATCCACAGTGTAATTACCCTAGCAGAGTAGGAAGATATCATGGAGGAATGACACTTTTTCAGCTCCCACAACGAAATTACTGTACACAATACCAACTTAGTGATTATTGTCATCTTAAGCTAAACTTTTAGTTACATTCTTTGTTAAGAGTTGGAAATCACTACACCTCACAATTATTAAAGATTGTTTAGTCATGCTTTGACAACATCAGAATTCCTCTCACTATATATATCTATATGATCTGGCTTAAAAATGTTTACAGAAACCACTTTAATTGGCTGTTACAAGCAATTAATGGCAATAACCATAACTTTAACCTCAGGAAGGTTTGGGAACTTTCCTTTGCTCCTTCTTAGTTCTTCAAACGACTTGACCTCTGCTTAGATCAATTAAACCCACACCTGCGGCTCTGCCCTAGTTGTCTTCTCTGCTTTGATTTAAGGCGGACTCAGGCTCGTTTCTCTCCGTTGGTGTTTGGCTTTCACTCTGGAGCTGCGAGCCGCCAACTTTGGTGGCCTGGCCTGGAGGGTGCGTTGATCACAGTAATGGATAGAGTGTCAGATGAGAAGAACTGTAAACGCGACTGCAGCAGCAGCAGCAGCAGCTGTCTCACCAGTGCTGCAGGAACCGTGGCCACCAAAACGCAAGCCACAACCTTGGCTTTATGTAGACTTTGAGTCTCTGGTAGTAGTAGGCCTCATAGACAGAGCTACCTAGCCTACAGTTCAACTCCTATGATTCATTTCGCTTTGAATGTATAGATTACATTAAAGATTATGCTATCATAGTAGTAGTACTAGTAGTAGTACTAGTAGTCCTACTTACAGATATCTAGAGAGCGTGACAGTTTTGAAGCTCTGCTCAGTCATAAGAAGCTAGATTGTGTTCCTCTGTTATTTTGGCCCATCATGGGATCAGACCTTTGCTTGAAGTGAGAAACAAGTATAGGGGTATTAAAGGACGTAATAACAGTGTTGCACAACACTTCAATTGTTACAGCGCATTAAGTTCCAGCTATTTGTTTTGGCGTCTGGATTGTACCCAGAGGTATAATCGTTAGTGAAATCAGCTGCTCAATTTATCGTGTGATTGGGTTATGCTTAGTAAATGCAAGATCCATTATCATATTTTTCTTCAATTTGTACATTAGGCGCCGTACAAAGTATAAAGAGCTGAGAAAATAAACACCTCCACACACACATAAACACAAACACACACACACACACACACACACACACACACACACACACACACACATACACACACACACATACAGTACACACACACACAAGCACCCGAGATGGAATCCTCCTCTAATTTGAATAACTAAAACGTTCTGGCATGCCTCACAGTTAAATATGCTTGACGGCTCTGGTTGTACAACATGCCCACACAATATCCTGTGCAATCTGTTGCCTGTAGGCAGGCAGGGCTGGAAATGAAGTGCAGAAACCAATCAACAACAACAGATCACTGTGTCAGATTATTGATGTAGATTCTCAACCTGATAGGTTACAGAGAGTTTGTGTGGTGTACACCACACAGCAGAGAGTAATGGTTATTGAGGCAAAATAATGTAACACTTGTGGATAAGACATCAGATCCTCAGCAGCAAAGATCTTTATCCTAATAATCTCTGTGTCTTAACGGATGACCATCACCAGTAAATTATCTCCTGGGTTTCTTTCATCTACCGTAACTCACTGTGGCAGAATAGGGCTTTAAATGTCCATGTGGAACTTTGCCCCAGTAGTCTCCGAGTCTCTGAGTCTTTTGGGTTACCCTGAGGAATGTGGGAATAGGTGTGTTCGAGCACAGAGGTTCCTCCGCCTGTCTCTGTGTGCCCCAGAGCGGTGGCTGCGTTTCAAACGCCACACACCTCATCCCTCCTGGCACCGCTGGGAACGTCCACAGGAACTCACTGGGCCCCAGAGAGGCAGAGATAAGCGAAGGATCTCATTCAAACATCTAGCCCAAGTCAGATTAAACTACAGCAGTGTAAATTAAAATGTTTACAAATAATAATCTGTGTGTGTGTGTGTGTTTGTGTGTGTGTGTGTGTGTGTGTGTGTGTGTGTGT